>NW_027046855.1:0-19811 GCF_025399875.1 Dalotia coriaria | reverse complement strand
AAATCGTTCATATAAAAACAATATTAATAAAACAAAAAAAAATTTTTTCCCCTTTTTTAAAAGTTTTTTTAGGGTTAAAACGCAGTTTTCCCCAAAAAACCTTTTTCAAAAAATGTTTTTTTCCGCATTTTAGATTTTTAAAATTTGTTCAAATAGAATCAATAAAAAAAAACAAATAAAAAAAAAATTCCTTTTTTATGCTGTTTTCGCGTTAAAACGCGATTAAAGCTAAAAACGTGCTGTTTTCCCCTAAAATAAGCTTTTTTCAAGCATTTTAGATCGTTGAAATCGTTCAAATGGGGCGCAATAAAAAAAAACGAATAAAAAAACCCGTCTTTTTTATGCTGTTTTAGGGTTAAAAGAATAAAGAAAACGTGCTGTTTTGCTAAAAAAAGCTTTTTCAAGCATTTTAGATCTTTGGGAAATGTTCAAATAGGCATAAAAAAAAAACGAATAAAAAAAATTCGTCGTTTTTCCCTTTTTTTTACGCTTTAAAAACGCAGTTTTAAAAGCTAAAAACGTGCTGTTTTGCTAAAAAGCATTTTCAAGCTTTTTAAAAGATGGGAAAATGGTTTAAAAAAACCTTAATATTAAAAAAAGGGGTAAAAAAAATTTGTCTTTTTTTTAGCTGTTTTGCGTTAAAACGCAGTTAAAAAGCTCAAAACGTGCTGTTTTGTTTAAAATAAGCATTTTCGGCATTTTGGGACCCGTTGAAATCGTTCAAATAGACGAAATATTAATAAAAAGAATAAAAAAAAATTTCCCGTCGTTTTTATGCTTTTTTACGCTTTAAAAAACGCAGAAAAAAACTCAAAACGGCTTTTTTTGAAAAAAATAAGCTTTTTTCAAAGCATTTTAGATAGTTGGAAACCTTTCCCAAATAAACCCAGAAAAAAACAAAAAAAAAAAAATTCGTCGTTTTATGCTGGGGTTAAAAAACTCAAAACGTTTTTTTTTTTCCCAAAAATAAGCATTTTCAAGCTTTTTAGATCGTTGAAATCGTTCATATAAAAACAATTTTAAATTAAAAAACGAATAAAAAAAAATTCGTCGTTTTTCTTTTTACGCTTTAAAAACGCAAAAACCCCCAAAACGTGCTTTTGCTAAAAAAAAAGCATTTTAGTTTTAGATTTGAAATCTTTCCCAAAGAAATAATTAAAAAAAATAAAAAATTCGTCGTTTTTATGCTTTTTTTTAGCGTTAAAAACGAGTTTTAAAAGGGCTGTTTTGCTAAAATAAGCATTTTCGCTTTTTTTAGATCTTTTGAAATCTTTTTAAAAAGACGCAAAAAAAAAAACGAATAAAAAAAATTTCCGTTTTTTTAAAACCCTTTTTGGCTTTAAAAACGCGAATAAAACTCAAAACGGCGGGTTTTTAAAATAAGCTTTTTTCAAGCTTTTTAGATCGTTGAAATCGGTTAAATAGACGCAATATTAATAAAACGAATAATAAAATTTCCTTTTTTTTATGCTGTTTTACGCTTTAAAAACGCAGTTTAAAAAATTTTTAAAAACGGCGTTTCGCTAAAAAAAACATTTTAAAAGCTTTTTTTAGATCGTTGAAATCTTTCCCAAATAGAAGCAATATTAATAAAAACGAATAATAAAATTTCCGTCGTTTCTTTTATGCTGTTTTACGCGTTAAAACGCAAAAAATAAAAGCTCAAAACGCTGTTTTGCTAAAATAAGCATTTTCGCGTACTTAGATCGCTGAAATCGTTCAAACAGACGCAATATTAATAAAAACGAATAATAAAAATTCCTGTCGTTTTATGCTGTTTTACTACGCGCAAACGCAGATTAAAGTTCAAAACACCTGTTTGCTAAATAAGCATTTCAAGCATTTTAGGATCGTTGAAATCGTTCAAACAGAAGCAATATTACTAAAAAAAACGAATATGCAAACGTCGTTTTATGCTGTTTTACGCGCTAAACGCAGACAAGCTCAAACGTGCTGTTTTGCTAAAAATAAGCATTTTCAAGCATTTTAGATCGTTGAACCGTTCAAATATCGCACAAAAAATAAACGAATACGTACCTATCGTTTTATGTTGTTTTAATACGCGTTAAAACGCAGAATAAAGCTCAAAACCCGCTGTTTTGCTGCTAAAATGAGCATTTTCAACATTTAGATCGTTGAATCGTTCAAATAGACGCAATATTAATAAAAACGAATAATAAAAATTTCGTCGTTTTATGCTGTTTACGCGTTAAAACGCAGATTAAAGCTCAAAAACGTGCTGTTTTATAAATAAGTATTTTCAAGTATTTTAGATCGTCGAAATCGTTCAAATAGAAGCAATATTAATAAAAAACGAATAATAAAAAATTGGTCGTTTTATGTTGTTTACGCGTTAAAACGCGTGATTGCGCTCAAACGTGCTGTTTGCTAAAAATGTTTCATGCATTTGTGATCGCTGAAATCGTTCAACAGACGCACATTAATAAAACGAATAATAAAAAATTCCCTGTCGTTTTATGTTGTTTTTACGCGTTAAAAACGCTGATTAAAGCTCAAAACGTGCTGTTTTGCTAAAATAAGCATTTTTCTAAGCATTTTAGACTGAAATCGTTCAAATAGACGCAATATTAATAAAAACGAATAATAAAAATTCGTCGTTTTATGCTGTTTTACTAATGCTAAAACGCAGATTAAAGCTCAAAATTGCTGTTTTGCTTAAAATAAGCATTTTCAAGCATTTTTTAGATCGTTGAACTGTTTAAATAGAAGCAATATTAACAAAAACTAATAATAAAAATTCGTCATTTTTATGTTGTTTCACGCGTTAAAACGCAGATTAAAAGCTCAAACGTGCTGTTTTGCTAAAATAAGCATTTCAAGCATTTTAGATCGTAAAAATCGTTCAAATAGACGCAATATAATAAAAAACGAATAATAAAATCTGCCTTTATGCTGTTTCACGCGTTAAACGGTGAATAAAGCTCAAACGTACTGTTTTGCTAAAATAAGCATTTTCAAGCATTTACCAAGTTGAAATCGTTCAAATAGAAGCAATGCTGAAAACAAATAATAAAAATACGTCGTTTTTATGCTGTTTTTACGCTGATTAAAGCTCAAAACGTGCTGTTTTGCTAAAATACATTTTCTAAGCATTTAGATCGTGTAGAAATTGCCCAAATAGACGCGCAATATAATGTAAAAAACGAATAATAAAAATCTGTCGTTTTTATGCTGTTTTACGCGTTAAACGCAGATTAAAAGCTCAAAAATCAAGGTTTGCTGTGTCAAGTATTTTCTACATTTTAGATCGTTGAAATCGTTCAAATAGACGCAATATTAATAAAACTAATAATAAAATTTCTGTCGTTTTATGCTGTTTACGCGTTAAAACGCAGATTAAAAGCTCAAAACGTGCTGTTTTGCTAAAATAAGCATTTTCAAGCATTTTAGATCGTTGAAATCGTTCAAATAGAAGCAATATTAATAAAAAAAACGAATAATAAAAATTCGTCGTTTTATGCTGTTTCACGCGTTAAAACGCAAGATTAAAGCTCAAACGTGCTGTTTTGCTAAAATAAGCATTTTCAGCATTTTAGGATCGTTGAACCGTTAAATAGAAGCAATATTAATAAAAACGAATAATAAAAATTCGTCGTTTTATGTTGTTTACGCGTTAAACGCAGATTAAAGCTCAAACGTGCTGTTTTGCTAAAATAAGCATTTTTCAAGCATTTTAGATCGTTGAAATCGTTCAAATAGAAGCAATAATAATAAAAACGAATAATAAAAATTCGTCGTTTTTATGCTGTTTTACGCGTTAAAAACGCAGATTGCCTCAAACGTGCTGTTTTGCTAAAAATAAGCATTTTCAAGCATTTTAGATCGCTGAACAAGTTCAAATAGACGCAATAAAAATAAAAACAAATAATAAAATTTCGTCGTTTTATATTGTTTACGCGTTAAAACGCGCAGAATAAAGCTCAAAACGTGCTGTTTTGTTAAAATAAGCATTTTCAACCATTTTAGATCGTTGAAATCGTTCAAATAGACGCAATATTAATAAAAACGAATAATAAAAATTCGTCGTTTTATGCTGTTTTACGCGTTAAAACGCAGATTAAAGCTCAAAACGTGCTGTTTTGCTAAATAAGCATTTTCAAGCATTTTAGATCGTTGAAATCGTTCAAATAGCTAAATATTAATAAAAAAAAACGAATAATAAAAATTCCTCGTCGTTTTATAAGCGTTTTTACGCGTTAAAACGCAGAATAAAGCCTCAAACGTGCTGTTTTACAAAAATAAGCACAAGCATTTAGATCGTTGAAATCGTTCAAATATCGCATTAAAAATAAAACGAATAATAAAAATTTCATCGTTTTTATGCTGTTTTACGCGTTAAAACGCAGAATAAAAGCGCAAAACCTGCTTGTTTTGGTTAAAATACATTTTCAAGCATTTTACATCAAGTTGAAATCGTCTGATAGACGCAAATATAAATTAAAAAAAACGAATAATAAAAATTTCGTCGTTTTATGCCAGTTTTACGCGTTAAACGCAGATTAAAAGCCCAAAACGTGCTGTTTTGCTAAAATACATTTTCGGCATTTTAGATCGTCGAAATCGTTCAAATAGAAGCAATATTAATAAAAACGAATAATAAAAATTGGTCGTTTTTATGCTGTTTTACGCGTTAAAACGCAGATTAAAGTCAAAAAACGTGCTTGTTTTGCTAAAAATAAGCATTTTCATGCATTTTAGATCGTTAAATCACCGTTCAACAGACGCAATATTAATAAAAACGAATAATAAAAATTCTCTGTCGTTTTATGCTGTTTTACACGTTAAAACGCTGATTAAAAGCTCTTAAACGTGCTTTCGTTTTGCTAAAATAAGTATTTTCAAGCATTTTAGATCGTAGAAATCGTTCAAATAGACGCAATATTAATAAAAAAAAAAACGAATAATAAAAAATTGCCGTTTTTATGCCGTTTTACGCGTTAAAACGCATTGCTCAAAATTGCTGTTTCCTATAAAAATAAGCATTTTCAAGCATTTTGTAGATCGCTGAACCGTTTAAATAGAAGCAATATTAATAAAAAATCCAATAATAAAAAATTCGTCATTTTTATGTTGTTTCCACGTTAAAACGCAGATTAAAGCTCAAAACGTGCTGTTTTGCTAAAATACATTTTCAAGCATTTTAGATCGTTAAAATCGTTCAAATAGACGCAATATTAATAAAAAAACGAATAATAAAAATCGTCTTTTATGCTGTTTTACGCGTTAAAACGCAGAATAAAAGCTCAAAACGTACTGTTTTGCTAAAATAAGCATTTTCAAGCATTTTAGATCGCTGGAACCGTTCAAATAGAAGCCAAATGTTAAGAAAACAAATAATAAAAATTCGTCGTTTTATGCTGTTTTACGCGTTAAACGCTGATTAAAGCTCTCAAAACGTGCCGTTTTGCTAAAATAAGCATTTTCAAGCATTTAGATCGTAGAAATCGTTCAAATAGACGCAATATTAATAAAACAACAATAAAAAATTCGTCGTTTTATGCTGTTTTACGCGTTAAAAACGCAGATTAAAGCTCAAAAATTGCTGTTTTGCTAAAATAAGTATTTTCAAGCATTTAGATCGTTGAAATCGTTCAACAGACGCAATATTAATAAAAACTAATAATAAAAATTCGTCGTTTTTATGCTGTTTTACGCGTTAAAACGCAGATTTAAAGCTCAAAACGTGCTGTTTTGCTAAATAAGCATTTTCAAGCATTTTAGATCCTTAAACGCCTAAATAGAAGCAATATTAATAAAAACGAATAATAAAAAAAATTCGTCGTTTTATGCTGTTTTACGCGCAAACGCAGACTAAAGCTCAAAACGCAGCCGTTTTGCTAAAATAAGCATTTCAAGCATTTTAGATCGTTGGAAATCGTTCAAATAGAAGCACATTAATAAAAACGAATAATAAAAATTCCGTCGTTTTTATGCTGTTTACGCGCGTTAAAAACGTTATGATTAAAGCCTCGTAAAACGTGCCGCTAAAATAAGCATTTTCAAGCATTTTAGATCGTTGAAATCGTTCAAATAGAAGCAATATTAATAAAAACGAATAAAAAAAATTCGTCGTTTTATGCTGTTTTACGCGTTAAAACGCAGATTAAAGCTCAAAACGTGCTGTTTTGCTAAAATAAGCATTTTCAAGCATTTTAGATCGTTGAAATCGTTCAAATAGAGTAATAAAAATAAAAAGAATAATAAAATTTCGTCGTTTTATGCTGTTTTACGCGTTAAAACGCAGATTAAAGCTCAAAACGTGCTGTTTTGCTAAAATAAGCATTTTCAAGCATTTTAGATCGTGAAATCGTTCAAATAGAAGAATATTAATAAAAACGAATAATAAAATTTGCGTTTTATGCTGTTTTACGTAAAACGCAGATTAAAGCTCAAAACGTGCTGTTTTGCTAAAATAAGCATTTTCAAGCATTTTAGATCGTTGAAATCGTTCAATAGACGCAATATTAATAAAAAACGAATAATAAAAATTCCGCGTTTTATGTGTTTTCGGCGTTAAAACGCAGATTAAAGCTCAAAACGTGCTGTTTTGCTAAAATAAGCATTTTCAAGCATTTTAGATCGTTGAAATCGTTCAAATAGAAGCAATATTAATAAAAAACGAATAATAAAAATTTCGTCGTTTTATGCTGTTTTACGCGTTAAAACGCAGAATTAAAGCTCAAACGTGCTGTTTTGCTAAAATAAGCATTTTCAAGCATTTTAGATCGTTGAAATCGTTCAAATAGACGCAAATTAATAAAAACGAATAATAAAATTTCGTCGTTTTATGCTGTTTTACGCGTTAAAACGCAGATAAAGCTCAAAACGTGCTGTTTTGCTAAAATAAGCATTTTCAAGCATTTTGATCGTTGAAATCGTTCAAATAGAAGAATATTAATAAAAACGAATAATAAAATTTCGTCGTTTTATGCTGTTTTACGCGTTAAAACGCAGATTAAAGCTCAAAACGTGCTTTTGCTAAAATAAGCATTTTTCAAGCATTTTAGATCGTTGAAATCGTTCAATAGATGCAATATTAATAAAAAACGAATAATAAAAAATTCGTCGTTTTTATTGTTTTACGCTTAAAACGCAGATTAAAGCTCAAAACGTGCTGTTTTGCTAAAATAAGCATTTTCAAGCATTTTAGATCGTTGAAATCGTTCAAATAGACGCAATATTAATAAAAAACGAATAATAAAAGGACTTCGTCGTTTTATAAGTCTTTTTTTACGTTTTACGTTAAACGCAGATTAAAGCTCAAAACGTGCTGTTTTGCTAAAATAAGCATTTTCAAGCTTTTTTAGATCGTTGAAATCGTTCAAATAGAAGCAATATTAATAAAAACGAATAATAAAATTCGTCGTTTTATGTGTTTTACGCGTTAAAACGCAGATTAAAGCTCAAAACGTGCTGTTTTGCTAAAATAAGCATTTTCAAGCATTTTAGATCGTTGAAATCGTTCAAATAGACGCAATAAAAATAAAAAGGAATAATAAAATTTCGTCTTTTTTATGCTGTTTTACGCGTTAAAACGCAGAATAAAGCTCAAAACGTGCTGTTTTGCAAAAATAAGCATTTTCGGGCTTTTTAGATCGTTGAAATCTTTTAAATAAAAGCAATATTAAAAAAAAAAACGAATAAAAAAAATTTTCGTCGTTTTATGCTGTTTTACGCGTTAAAAGGGAAGTTTAAAAAGCTAAAAAAACGTGCTGTTTTGCTAAAATAAGCATTTTCAAGCATTTTAGATCGTTGAAATCGTTCGGGGCAATAAAAATAAAAAAGAATAAAAAATTTCGTCTTTTTTATGTTGTTTTACGCTTTAAAAAACGCAAAATTTGGCCCCCAAAACCCTGCTGTTTTTTGCAAAAATAAACTTTTCAAGCATTTTTGGATCGTTGAAACCGTTTAAAATAAAAGAAAATATTAAAAAAAACCCGGAATAAAAAAAAATTTCCCCGTCTTTTATGCTGTTTTACGCGTTAAAACGCAGATTAAAGCTCAAAAGTGCTGTTTTGTTTTAAAATAAAAAATTTTCAAGCTTTTTTAGACCTTGGAAATCGTTCAAATAGGGCAATATTAAAAAAAACAAATAAAAAAAAATTTCGTCGTTTTTTTGCTTTTTTTACGCTTTAAAAACGCAGAAAAAAAGCTCAAAACGTGCTGGTTTTAAAATAAGCATTTTAAAAGCATTTTAGATCGTTGAAATCTTTTAAATAGAAGCAATATTAAAAAAACCCGGAAATAAAAAAAATTGTCTTTTATGCTTTTTTTAGGGTTAAAACGCAGATTAAATTTTCAAAACGTGTGTTTTTGCTAAAATAAGCATTTTCAAGCATTTTAGATCAAATTAAAGACGCAATATTAAAAAAAAAAAACGAATAAAAAAAATTTCGTCTTTTTTATTTCGCGCTTTAAAAACGCAGAAAAAAAGCTCAAAACGGCTGTTTTGCTAAAATAAGCATTTTAAAAGCTTTTTTTAGATCGTTGAAATCGTTCAAATAAAGAAAATATTAAAAAAAAACGAATAAAAAAAAATTCGTCTTTTTTATGCTGTTTTACGCTTTAAAAAACGCAGTTTAAAAAGCTCAAAACGGCTTTTTTTGCTAAAATAAGCATTTTCAAGCATTTTAGATCAAATTTTAAAGACGCAATAAAAAAAAAAAACGAATAAAAAAAATTTCGTCGTTTTATGCTGTTTTACGCTTTAAAAAACGCAGTTTAAAAAGCTCAAAACGTGCTGTTTTTTTAAAATAAGCTTTTTCCCAAGCATTTTTAGGGAAATCGTTAAATTTTCAAATAAAAAAACAAAAATTAAATTTTAAAAAACGAATAAAAAAAAATTCGTCTTTTTTGGTTTTTGCGTTAAAACGCAAAATTAAAAACTAAAAACGGGGCCGTTTTGCTAAAATAAGCATTTTCAAGCTTTTTTTAGATCGGGGGAAATGTTCAAATAGACGCAAAAAAAAAAAAAACGAATAAAAAAAATTTTTCGTTTTTTATGCTGTTTTACGCTTTAAAAAACGCAGAAAAAAGCTCAAAACGTGCTGTTTTCAAAAAAAATTTTTCAAGCTTTTTTAGATCGTTGAAATCTTCAAAAAAAAGCAATATTAATAAAAACGAATAATAAAAAATTCGTCGTTTTATGGTTTTTTTACGCGTTAAAACGCAGATTAAACCCTAAAAACGTGCTGTTTTGCTAAAAAAACATTTTCGCATTTTGACGTTGAAATCGTTAAAAAAAACCCAAAAAAAAATAAAAAACGAATAAAAAAAATTTCGTCTTTTTTATGTTTTTTTTGCTTTAAAAAAGCAGAAAAAAGGGCCAAAAAACGTGCTGTTTTGCTAAAATAAGCATTTTCAAGCTTTTAGATGGGTTAAATCGTTCAAATAGACGCAATATTAAAAAAAACGAATAAAAAAAATTTCCCCGTTTTTTAGGTTTACGGTTAAAAGGGGGGGTTAAAAGTAAAAACGTGCTTTTTTTTAAAAATAAGCATTTTCAAGCTTTTTTGATCGTTGAAATCTTTTAAAAATGGGAAGAAATTTTATTAAAAACGAATAAAAAAATTTTTTGCCTTTTTTAAAAGTTTTTTTCCCGCTTTAAAAAGGGCAAAATTAAACTCAAAACGTGCTTTTTTGCTAAAATAAGCATTTTAAAGCTTTTAGATCGTTGAAATCGTTCAAATAGACGCAAAAAAAATAAAAAGGAATAAAAAAATTTTCGCCTTTTTTTATGTTTTTTTTAGGGTTTTAAAACCCCGCAGAAAAAAACTCAAAACGTGTTTTTGCTAAAAAAAGATTTTCAAGCATTTTGATCTTGAAATCGTTCAAATAAAAGAATATTAATAAAAAAAAATAAAAAAAAATTTCGTCGTTTTATGCTGTTTTACGCGTTAAAACGCAGTTTAAAACCCTTCAAAAAGCTGTTTTGCTAAAATCTTTTCCCCATTTTGGGATCTTTGGGAAACCGTTCAAATAGAAAAAAATAAAAAAAAAAAAAGGAAAAAAAAAATTTCGTCTTTTTTATGCTGTTTTACGCGTTAAAACGCAGAATAAAGCTCAAAACGTGCTGTTTTGCTAAAAAAAATTTTCAAGCATTTTAGATCTTTGGGAAATCGTTCAAATAAAAGCAATATTAAAAAAAAAACGAATAAAAAAAATTTTCGTCTTTTTTTATCCCTTTTTTGCGTTAAAAGGGCGATTAAAGCTCAAAACGTGCTGTTTTTGTTTTAAAAAAAAACATTTTCAAGCTTTTTAGATCGTTGAAATCGTTAAAAATAGACGCAATAAAAAAAAAAAAAACGAGTAAAAAAAAATTTCGTCTTTTTTATGCTGTTTGGTTAAAACGCAGATTCCCCCTAAAAACGTCCCGTTTTGCTAAAATAAGCATTTTAAAAGCATTTTGGGATCGTTAAAATTTCGTTTAAATGGGCAAATATTAATAAAAACCGAATAAAAAAAAATTCGTCTTTTTTATGCTTTTTTACGCTTTAAAAAACGCAGTTTAAAAACCCTCAAAAATTCTTTTTGTTTAAAATAAGCTTTTTTAAAGGCATTTTAGATCGTTGAAATCTTTCCAAATAGACGCAATTTTAAATAAAAACGAATAATAAAAATTTCGCCGTTTTATGCTGTTTTACGCTTTAAAAAAACGCAGAATAAAAGCTCAAAACGGCTGTTTTGCTAAAATAAGCATTTTCAAGCATTTTAGATCGTTGAAATCGTTCAAATAAGAATAATAAAAAACGAATAATAAAAATTCGTCGTTTTATGCTGTTTTACGCTTTAAAAACGGAGATTAATCAAAGGGCTGTTTTGCTAAAATAAGCTTTTTCAGCATTTTGATCGTTGAAATCTTTTAAAAGAAAGAATAAAATAAAAACGAATAATAAAAATTGTCTTTTTATGCTTGTTTTACGCGTTAAAACGCGTTAAAGCTAAAAACGGCTGTTTTGCTAAAAAGCATTTTCGCATTTTGATCGTGAAATCGTTCAAATAAACGCAATAAAATAAAAACGAATAAAAATTTGTCGTTTTATGCTGTTTACGCGTTAAAACAGAATTAAAGCTCAAACGTGCTGTTTTGTTAAAATAAGCATTTTCAAGCATTTTGACCCGTTGAAATCTTTTTAAATAGAAGCAATATTAAAAAACGAAAAAACAAAATTGCTCGTTTTATGTGTTTTACGCGTTAACGCAAAGATTAAAAGCCTTCAAAACGCTGTTTTCAAAATAAAATTTTTTCAAGCATTTTAGATCGTTGAAATCGTTCAAATAGACGTAATATTAAAAACGAATAATAAAAATTTTGTCGTTTTTATGTTGTTTTACGCGTTAAAACGCAGGATTAAAGCTCAAAACGTGCTGTTTCGCTAAAATAAGCATTTTCAAGCATCAGATCGTTGAAATCGTTCAAATAGAGTTTTCAACATTAATAAAAGCGAATAATAAAATTCGTCGTTTTTATGCTGTTTTACGTTAAACGCAGATTGGCGGCTCCTCAAACGTGCTGTTTTTGCTAAAATAAGCATTTTCGCTACGGATCGTTGAAATCGTTCAAATAGACGCAATATTAATAAAACGAATAATAAAAAATTCGTCGTTTTATGCCGTTTTACGCGTTAAAAAACGCAGATTAAAGCTCAAAACGTGCTGTTTTGCGCTAAAACAAGCATTTTCGCCATTTTAGATCGCTGGAAATCGTTCAAATAGAAGCAATATTAATAAAACGAATAATAAAAAAATTCGTCGTTTTATAAGCTGCTGTTTTACGCGTTAAAACGCAGCATTGTGCTCAAAACGTGCTATTTTGCCAAAATGCTACTTTTCTAGCATTTTAGACCGTTGAAAATCGTCTGCAACAGGCTTTTACCAATAATAAAAAACAAATAATAAAAATTCGTCGTTTTTATGTTGTTTTACGCGGCAAAACGCAGATTAAAAGCTCAAACGTGCTGTTTTCCCAAAATGTTTCGCTACTTTTAGATCGCGCTGAAATCGTTCAAATAGACGCACAAAAATAAAAACGAATAATAAAAATTCCGTCGTTTTATGCTGTTTCCACGCGTTAAAAATGCGCAGAATAAAGCTCAAAACGCTGTTTTGCTAAAATAAGCATTTTCAAGCATTTAGATCGTTGAAATCGTTCAAATAGACGTATTAATAAAAACGAATAATAAAAAATTTCGTCGTTTTATATGTTTACGCGTTAAAACGCAGAATAAAAGCTCAAAAACCTGCTGTTTTGCTGTGTTGGCATTTTCGGCATTTTGTGATCGTTGAAATCGTTCAAATAGATGTAATAAAATAAAAAACGAATAATAAAATTTCTGTCGTTTTATGCTGTTTTACGTTAAAACGCAGAATAAAGCTCAAAACGTGCTGTTTTGCTAAAAATAAGCATTTTCAAGCATTTTAGATCGCTGAAATCGTTCAAATATACGCAATATTAATAAAAACGAATAATAAAAATTTCGTCGTTTTATGCTGTTTTACGCGTTAAAAACGCAGATTAAAAGCTCAAAACGCTGTTTTGCTAAAATAAGCATTTTCAAGCATTTTAGATCGTTGAAATCGTTTAAATGTAGAAGCAATATTACATTAAAAACGAATAATAAAAAAATTGTCATTTTATGCTGTTTTACGCGTTAAAACGCAGATTAAAGCTCAAAACGTGCTGTTTTGCTAAAATAAGCATTTTCAAGCATTTTAGACGTTGAAATCGTTCAACAGACGCAATATTAATAAAAACGACCAATAAAAATTCGTCGTTTTATGCTGTTTTACGCGTTAAACGCAGAATAAAAGCTCAAACGTGCTGTTTTGCTAAAAATAAGCATTTTCAAGCATTTTAGGATCGTTGAAATCGTTCAAATAGAAGCCATATTAATAAAACAAATAATAAAAATTCGTCGTTTTATGCTGTTTACGCGTTAAAACGCAGATTAAAGCCTTCAAAACGTGCTGTTTTATAAAATAAAGCATTTTCAAGCATTTTAGATCGTTGAACCGTTCAAATAGAAGCAAATATTAATAAAAAACGAATAATAAAAATCACCCGTCGTTTTATGCTGTTTTACGCGTTAAAACGCAGATTAAAGCTCAAAACGTGCTTTTTTGCTAAAATAAAGCATTTTCTAGCATTTTAGATCGTTGAACCGTTCAAATAGAAGCTACCAATAATAAAAAAAAAAAAAAACAAATAATAAAAATTCGTCGTTTTATGCTGTTTTACGCGTTAAAACGCAGATTAAAAGCTCGTAAAACGCGTTCGCTAAAATAAGTACTTTCGCAAGCATTTTAGATCGTTGAAATCGTTCAAATAGACGCAATAAAAATAAAAACGAATAATAAAAAATTTGCCGTTTTTATGCTGTTTTACGCGTTAAAACGCAGAATAAAGCTCAAAACGTGCTGTTTGCTAAAATAAGCATTTTCGGGCATTTTAGATCGTTGACCGTTCAAATAGACGCAATATTAACAAAAAAACGAATAATAAAAATTTCGTCGTTTTTATGCTGTTTTACCGCGTTAAAACGCAGATTAAAAGCTCGCAAACGCGCTGTTTCGCTAAAATAAGCATTTTCAAGCATTTTAGATCGTTAAATCGTTCAAATAGAAGCAATATTAATAAAAAAACGAATAATAAAAAATTCGTCGTTTTATGCTGTTTTACGCGTTAAAACGCAGATTAAAGCCTGCAACGTGCTGTTTTGCTGCTAAATAAGCATTTTCGCTATTTTAGATCGTTGAAATCGTTCAAATAGACGCGCAATATTAATAAAAAAACGAATAATAAAAAATTCGTCGTTTTTATGTTGCGTTTTACGCGTTAAAAACGCAGATTAAAGCTCAAAACGTGCTGTTTTGCTGTAACACAAGCATTTTCAAGCATTTTAGATCAAGCTGGAAATCGTTCAAATAGAAGCAATATTAATAAAAAACGAATAATGCAATTCGTCGTTTTTATGCGGTTTTACGCGTTAAACCGCAGATTAAAGCTCAAAAACGTGCTATTTTGCTAAAATAAGCATTTTCTAGCATTTTAGATCGCTGAAATCGTCTTCAAATAGAAGCACAATAATAAAAACAAATAATAAAAATTGTCGTTTTTATGGCTGTTTTACGCGTTAAAACGCAGATTAAAGCTCAAAACGCTGTTTTCCTAAAAATAAGCATTTTCAAGCATTTTAGATCAAGTTGGAAATCGTTCAAAATAGACGCAATAAAATAAAAACGAATAATAAAAATTCTCTGCCGTTTTATGCTGTTTTACGCGTTAAAACGCAGAATAAAAGCCTCAAAACGTGCTGTTTTGCTAAAATAAGCATTTTCAAGCATTTCCAGATCGCTGAAATCGTTCAAATAGACGCAATATTAATAAAAAAAACGAATAATAAAAATTTGTTTTTATAAGCTGTTTTTACGCGTTAAAACGCAGATCAAAAGCTCAAACGTGCTTTTTGCTAAAAATAAGCATTTTCTAGCGCATTTTAGATCGTTGAAATCGTTCAAATAGAAGCTAAATAATAATAAAACAAATACCAAAAATTCGTCGTTTTATGCTGTTTACGCGTTAAAACGCAGATTAAAAGCCTTCAAACGTGCTGCTCTTATAAAATAAGCATTTTCAAGCATTTTAGATCGTTGAAATCGTTCAAATAGACGCAATAAAAATAAAACGAATAATAAAAATTTCGTCGTTTTATGCTGTTTTACGCGTTAAAACGCAGAATAAAGCTCAAAACGTGCTGTTTTGCTAAAATAAGCATTTTCTCAAGCATTTTTTGTGATCGCTGAAATCGTTCAAATAGGACGTGTGCAATATTAATAAAAAACGAATAATAAAATTTCTGCCGTTTTATGCTGTTTACGCGTTAAAAACGCAGATTAAAAGCTCAAAACGTGCTGTTTCGCTATAAAATAAGCATGCCAAGCATTTTAGATCGTTGAAATCGTTCAAATAGAAGTACATAATAAAACGAATAACAAAAAATTCGTCGTTTTTATGCTGTTTTACGCGTTAAAACGCAGATTAAAGCTCAAAACGTGCTGTTTTGCTATAAAATAAGCATTTTCAAGCATTTTAGACTGTTGAAATCGTTCAAATAGACGCAATATTAATAAAAACGAATAATAAAAAATCTGTCGTTTTTATGTTGTTTTACGCGTTAAAACGCAGATTAAAGCCTCAAACGTAGCTGTTTTGCTACAAAATAAGCATTTTCAAGCATTTTAGATCGTTGAAATCGTTCAAATAGAAGTAATATTAATAAAAACGAAATCAATAAAAATTCGTCGTTTTATGCGGTTTTACGCGTTAAAACGCAGATTAAAGCTCAAACGTGCTATTTTGCTAAAATAAGTATTTTTCTAGCATTTAGATCGTTGAAATCGTTCAAATAGCAATAATAATAAAAACAAATAATAAAAATTGTCGTTTTATGTTGCTCTTTTACGCGTTAAAACGCAGATTAAAAGCTCAAAACGCGCTGTTTTCCTAAAATACCAAGCATTTTCAAGCATTTTAGATCGTTGAAATCGTTCAAATAGACGTACAAAAATAAAAACGAATAATAAAAATTCTCTGTCGTTTTATGCTGTTTTACGCGTTAAAACGCATGAATAAAGCTCAAAACGTGCTGTTTTGCTGCTAAAATAAGCATTTTCGCTACTTCTAGATCGTTGAAATCAGTTCAAATAGACGCAATATTAATAAAAAAAAACGAATAATAAAATTCGTCGTTTTTATGTGCTGTTTTACGCGTTAAAAAACGTATGAATAAAGCCTCAAAACTCCAAGCTGTTTTGCTAAAATAAGCATTTTCAGCATTTTAGGATCAAGTTGAAATCAGTTCAAATAGACGCGCAATATTAATAAAAAATCCATCAATATAAAAATGTCGCTTTTATGCTGTTTTACGCGTTAAACGCAGATTAAAGCTCAAAATGTGCTGTTCTTTGCCAAAAATGCTAATTTTCGCTAATTTAGATCGCTGAAAATCGTTCAAATAGACGCAATAGAAATAAAAAAACGAATAATAAAAATTTCATCGTTTTATGCTGTTTTACGCAAGTTAAACGCAGAATAAAGCTCAAAAACGTGCTGTTTTGCTAAAATAAGTATTTTCAAGCATTTTAGATCGTCGTGAAATCGTTCAAATAGAAGCAATATTAATAAAAAACGAATAATAAAAATTCGTCGTTTTATGCTGTTTTACGCGTTAAAACGCAGATTAAAAGCTCAAACGTGCTGTTTTGCTAAAATGTTTTCAAGCATTTTAGATCGTTGAAATCGTTCAAATAGAAGCAATATTAATAAAAACGAATAATGTACCCGTCGTTTTATGCGGTTTTACGTTAAAACGCAGATTAAAGCTCAAACGTGCTATTTTGCTAAAAATAAGCATTTTCTAGCATTTTAGATCGCTGAAATCGTTCAAATAGAAGCAACAATAATAAAAAACAAATAATAAAAATTCGTCGTTTTATGCTGTTTTTACGCGTTAAACGCAGATTAAAAAGCCTCAAAACGCGCTGTTTTCCTAAAATAAGCATTTTCAAGCATTTTAGATCGTTGAAATCGTTCGTAGACGCAATAAAAAATAAAAACGAATAATAAAAATTTCTGTCGTTTTTATGCTGGTTTTACGCGTTAAACGCAGGAATAAAGCTCAAAACGTGCTGTTTTGCTAAAAATAAGCATTTTCAAGCATTTTAGATCGTTGAAATCGTTCAAATAGACGCACATTAATAAAAACGAATAATAAAAATTCTGTCGTTTTTATGTTAGTTTTACGCGTTAAAACGCAGAATAAAAGCTCAAACCTGCTGTTTTGCTGGGCCAAGCATTTTCAAGCATTTTAGATCGTTGAAATCGTTCAAATAGACGCAATATTAATAAAAACGAATAATATAAAATACGTCGTTTTATGCTGTTTTACGCGTTAAAACGCAGAGATTAAAAGCTCAAAATGTGCTGTTTTGCTAAAATAAGCATTTTCAAGCATTTTAGATCGTTGAAATCGTTCAAATAGACGCAATAAAAATAAAAAACGAATAATAAAATTTCATCGTTTTATAAGCTGTTTTACGCGTTAAAACGCAGAATAAAGCTCAAACGTGCTGTTTTGGCAAAAATAAGCATTTTTCGCTACGGATCGTCGAAATCGTTCAAATAGAAGCAATATTAATAAAAACGAATAATAAAAATTCGGCGTCGTTTTTATGCTGTTTTACGTTAAAACGCAGATTAAAGCTCAAACGTGCTGTTTTGCTAAAATAAGCATTTTCAAGCATTTTAGATCGTTGAAATCGTTCAAATAGACGCAATATTAATAAAAAACGAATAATAAAATTTCGTCGTTTTATGCTGTTTCCACGCGTTAAAACGCTGATTAAAGCTCAAACGTGCTGTTTTGCTAAAATAAGCATTTTCAAGCATTTTAGATCGTTGAAATCGTCCAAATAGACGCAATATTAATAAAAACGTATAATAATAAATTCGTCGTTTTATGTTGTTTTTACGCGTTAAAACGCAGATTAAAGCTCAAAACGTGCTGTTTTGCTAAAATAAGCATTTTCAAGCATTTAGATCGTTGAAATCGTTCAATAGAAGCAATATTAATAAAAAACGAATAATAAAAATCATTTTATGTTGTTTACGCGTAAAACGCAGATTTAAGCTCAAACGTGCTGTTTTGCTAAAATAAGCATTTTCAAGATTTAGATCGTTGAAATCGTTCAAATAGACGCAATATTAATAAAACGAATAATGTGTACTCGTCGTTTTATGTTGTTTTACGTTAAACGCTGATTAAAGCTCAAACGTGCTGTTTTGCTAAAATGCTACCAAGCATTTTAGATCGCTGAAAATCGTTCAAATAGAGGCAATATTAACAAAAACGAACAATAAAAAATCGTTGCTTTTATGCTGTTTTACGCGTAAAAGGCAGATTAAAGCCCGAAACGTGCTGTTTTGCTAAAATAAGCATTTTCAAGCATTTTAGATCGTTGAAATCGTTCAAATAGAAGCAATATTTATAAAAACGAATACGTACCTCTGTCGTTTTATGCTGTTTTTACGCGTTAAACGTAGATTAAATTAAACGTGCTGTTTTGCTAAAATAAGCATTTTCACATTTTAGATCGCTGGAAATCGCTCAAATAGAAGCAATATTAATAAAAACGAATAAAAATTCGTCGTTTTTATGTTAAGTTTTACGCGTTAAAACGCAGATTAAAAGCTCAAACGTGCTGTTTTGCTAAAATAAGCATTTTCAAGCATTTAGATCGTTGAAATCGCTCAACAGACGCAATATTAATAAAAAACGAATAATAAAAATTCGTCGTTTTTATGCTGTTTTACGCGTTAAAACGCAGATTAAAAGCTCAAACGTGCTGTTTTGCTAAAATACATTTCAAGCATTTTAGATCGTTGAAATCGTTCACAACAGACGCAATATTAATAAAACAAATAATAAAAATTTCGTCGTTTTTATGCGGCAGCGTTTTTACGCGTTAAAACGCAGATTAAAGCTCAAAACGTGACTGTTTGCTAAAATAAGCATTTCAAGCATTTTAGATCGTTAAAAATTCGTTATATAAGCAATATTAATAAAACGATAATAAAATTGTTAAATTTAATGCGTGTTTTACGCGTTAAAACGCAGATTAAATGCTCAAACGTGCTGTTCTTGAAAATAACAAATTTTAAGCATTTTAAACGTGAAATCGTTAAAAATAGAGCTAATATTTTAAAACTGAATAAAAATTCGTCATTTTATGCTGTTTTACGCTTAAAACGCATTAGCTCAACGTTGTTTTGCTGAAAATAGCTTTTCAAGCATTTAGATCGTTGAAATCGTTCAAAATAGAGCAATATTAATAAAAACGTAATAAAATCGTCGTTTTTATGCTGTTTAAACGTCGTTAAAACGCGTTAAAACTAAATTGCTTGTTTGTTAAAATACGTATTAAGCATTTATAAACGAAATTAAATAAATGCAATATTAATAAAAACGGTAATAAAAATTCGTCTTTTTATGCTGTTTTACGCGTTAAAACGCAGTTTCAAGCTCAAAACGTGAAATTTTGCAAAATAAGCATTTCAAGCATTTTAGATCGTTGAAATCGTTCAAATTATGCTATTAATAAAAACGAATAATAAAATTCGTCGTTTTGCTGTTTTACGCGTTAAAACGCAGTTTAAAGCTCTAACGTTGTTTGTTAAATAAGAAATTTTAAATTAAAACGTTAAAAAAATTCGTCTTTTATGCGTTTTACGCGTTAAAACGCAGATAAAACTCAAACGTGCTGTTTCCCAAAATAAGCATTTCAAAGCATTTTAAAAATCAAATAGACGCAATATTAATAAAAACGAATAAAAAAAATTCGTCGTTTTTATGCTGTTTTACGCGTTAAAACGCAGATTAAGCTCAAAACTGCTTTTTGCTTAAAAAATTTTCAAGCATTTTAGATCGTTTCGTTCAAATAAAAGCAATATTAAAAAAACGAATAATAAAAATTCGTCTTTTTTATGCTGTTTTCGCTTAAAACGCAGATTAAAGCTCAAAACGTGCTGTTTTGCTAAAATAAGCATTTTCAAGCATTTTAGATCGTTGAAATCGTTCAAAAGACGCAATAAAAATAAAAACGAATAATAAAAATTTCGTCTTTTTTTATGCTGTTTTACGCGTTAAAACGCGTTAAAACTCGAAACGTGCTGTTTTGCTAAAATAAGCTTTTCAAGCATTTAATTTAAAAATTTTAAAAAAAAAGAATATTAA
>NW_027046854.1:0-19825 GCF_025399875.1 Dalotia coriaria | reverse complement strand
AAAAATTTCTTTTTTTTTTTTTTAAAACCCCAAAAAACAAACGCGGTTTTTTAAAAAAGGGTTTTAAATCTGCCGTTTTTTTTAAGGGGCCGGTTTAAAAAAAGCAAAATTTAAAAAACGACGGGTTTTTTTAAAAAAATTTTTATTATTCGTTTTTATTATTCTTCTATTTAACGTTTAACGATCTAAAAGGAAAATGCTTATTTTCAAAACACACGTTTTGAGCTTTATTCCCGGGTTTTTAACGCGTAAAACCCCAACATAAAACGACAAAAATTTTTTTATTCGTTTTTTAATTTTGCTCATTTGAAGATTTCAACGATCAAAAATGCGAAAATGTTTTTTTCAAAACAGCTTTTTGGTTTTTAATCTGCTTTTTAACGCGAAAAAAACAGCAAAAAACGCTTTTTTTTATTCGTTTTATTAATATTACTTCTATTTGAACGGTGCAACGATCTAAAATGCTTGAAAATGCTTATTTTGTAAAACAGCGTTTTGAGCTTTAATCTGCCGTTTTAACGCGTAAAACAACATAAAACGACGAAATTTTTATTATTCGTTTTTGTTAAATATTGCGTCTATTTGAACGATTTCAACGATCTGCGTCTTGAAAATCGCTTATTTTAGCAAAACAGCACGTTTTGAACTTTTAATCTGCGTTTTTAGCGTAAAACAGCAAAACGACGAATTTTTTATTATTCGTTTTTTTATTAATATTGCTTCTATTTGAACTTGATTTCAACTATCTAAAATGCTTGAAAATGCTTATTTTAGCAAAACAACTTACGTTTTGAGCTTTAATGCGTTTTAACGCGTAAACAACATAAAACGACGAATTTTTATTATTCGTTTTATTAATATTGCGTCTGTTGAACGATTTCCAGCGATCACAAATGCTTGAAAATGCGCTTATTTTAGCAGCAAAACAGCGTTTTTGAGCTTTAATCTGCGTTTAACGCGTACAAAACGGCATAAAACGACGAATTTTTTTATTATTCGTTTTTATTATGTGCTTCTATTTGAACGATTTCAACAATCCTAAAATGCTTGAAAATGCTTATTTTAGCAAAACAGGCGTTTGAAGAGCTTTAATCTGCGTTTAACGTAAAACGGCATAAAAACGACGAAATTTTGGCCATTTGGAACTTTTTATTAAATATTGCCGTTTATTTGAACGATTTCAACGATCTAAAATGCTTGAAAGTACTTATTTTAGCAAAACAGCACGTTTTGAGCTTTAATCTGCGTTTTAACGCGTAAAACCGGCACTAAAACGACAGAAATTTTTATTATTCGTTTTTATTAATATTGCGTCTATTTGAACGATTTCAACGATCTAAAATGCTTGAAAATGCTTATTTTTAGCAAAACAGCACGTTTGAGCTTTAATCTACGTTTTAACGCGTAAACAGCATAAAAACGGCAATTTTTATTATTCGTTTTTTTTATTTATGTACTTCTATTTGAACGGTGCAACGATCTAAAATGCTTGAAAATGCTTATTTTAGCAAAACAGCACGTTTGCAGGCTTTTAATCTACGCGTTTTAACGCGTAAAACAGCATAAAAACGACGAATTTTTTATTATTCGTTTTATTATGTGCTTCTATTTGAACGATTTCCAGCGATCTAAAATGCTTGAAAATGGTTTATTTTAGCAAAACAGCGCGTTTGAGCTTTTAATCTGCGTTTTTAACGCGTAAAACATAAAACGAATTTTTATTATTCGTTTTTATTAATGTACGTCTGTGAACGAATTTCAGCGATCTAAAATGCTTGAAAATGCTTATTTTAGCAAAACAGCACGTTTTGAGCTTTTAATCTACGTTTAAAGCGTAAAAACAGCATAAAACGACGAATTTTTATTATTCGTTTTTTATTAATAATGCGTCTATTTGAACAATTTCCAGCGATCTAAAATGCGTAAGAAAATGCTTATTTTAGCAAAACAGCACGTTTGAGATTTAATCACGTTTTAACGCGTAAAACAGCATAAAAATGACCCAATTTTTATTATTCGTTTTTTTATTAATATTGCTTCTATTTAAACGATTTCAACGATCTAAAACAGCAAAAATACTTATTTTAACAAAACAGCGCGTTTTGAGCTTTAATCTACTACGTTTAACGCGTAAAACAGCATAAAACGACGAAATTTTGTAGTCGTTTTTATTAATATTGCTTCTATTTGAACGATTTCAACTATCTAAAATGCTTGAAAATGCTTATTTAGCAAAACAGAACGTTTGAGCTTTAATCACCGTTTTTTAACGCGTAAAAACGCTTATAAAACGACGAATTTTTATTATTCGTTTTTATTAATATTGCGTCTATTTGAACGATTTCAACGATCTAAAATGTTTGAAAATGCTTGTTACAGCAAAACAGCACGTTTTGAGCTTTGTCTAACGTTTTTAACGCGTAAAACAGCATAAAACGACGAATTTTTGGTATTCGTTTTTTATTAATATTGCTTTTATTTGAACGATTTTCAACGATCTAAAATGCTTGAAAATGCGCATTTTAGCAAAACAGCACGTTTTTGAGCTTTAATCCTGCGTTTTAACGTAAAACAGCATAAAAACGACGAATTTTTATTATTCGTTTTTTTATTAATATTTGCGTCTATTTGAACGATTTCAACGATCTAAAATGCTTGAAATGCTTATTTTAGCAAAACAGCACGTTTTGAGCTTTAATCTGCGTTTAACGCGTAAAACAACATAAAAACGACGAATTTTATTATTCGTTTTTATTAATATTGCTTCTATTTGAACGATTTCAACAATCTAAAATGCTTGAAAATGCTTGGTACAGCAAACAGCACGTTTTGAGCTTTAATCATTTTAACGCGTAAAACCAGCATAAAAACGGCAAAATTTTTATTATTCGTTTTATTAATATTGCGTCTATTTGAACGATTTCAACGATCTAAAATGCTTGAAAATTACTTATTTTAGCAAAACAGCACGTTTGAGAGCTTTAATCTGAAGTTTTAACGTAAAACAGAATAAAAAGAGAAATGACGAATTTTTATTATTTGTTTTTTTTATTAATATTGCTTCTATTTAAACGAGACCAACGATCCTAAAATGCTTGAAAATGCTTATTTTAGCAAAACAGCGCATTTTGAGCTTTTAATCTGCGTTTAACGTAAAACAGCATAAAAACGACGAAATTTTTATTATTCGTTTTTTATTAATATTGCCGTTCTATTGAACGATTTCAACGATCTAAGTACTTGAAAATGCTTTATTTTAGCAAAACAGCACGTTTTGTGCTTTATTCTGCGTTTTAACGCGTAAAGAGCAACATAAAAAGCAATAAATTTTGCAATACTCGTTTTTATTTTGTGCGTCTATTGAACCTTGATTTCAACGATCTAAAATGCCAAGAAAATGCTTATTTTAGCAAAACAACCCGCCGATTTTGGGCTTTCAATCTGCGTTTTAACGCGTAAAACAGCATATAAAACGGCAATTTTTATTATTCGTTTTTTTTATTAATATTGCTTCTATTTGAACGGTGCAACGATCTAAAATGCTTTGAAAATGCTTATTGATACCGTCTGCGTTTTAACGCGTAAAACGCTATAAAACGACAGGAAATTTTTATTATTCACGTTTTTATTAATATTGCGTCTATTTGAACGATTTCAACGATCTAAAATGCTTGAAAATGCTTATTTTAGCAAAACAGCACGTTTTGAGCTTTAATCTGCGTTTTAACGCGTAAAGGCAACATAAAACGACGAATTTTTGGTAAGCTGGTTTTTATTAATATTGCGTCTATTTGAACGATTTCAACGATCTAAAATGCTTGAAAATGCTTATTTTAGCAAAACAGCACGTTTTGAGTTTTAATCTGCGTTTTAACGCGTAAAACAGCTTTAAAAACGACGAAATTTTTATTTTTCGTTTTTATCAATATTGTCTATTTGAAGGGATTTCAACGATCTAAAATGCATGAAAATGCTTATTTTAGCAAAACAGCACGTTTTGAGCTTTTAATCTGCGTTTTAACGCGTAAAACAGCATAAAAACGACGAATTTTTTATTATTCGTTTTTATTATATTGCTTCTATTTGAACGATTGAAAACGATCAAAAAATGCTTTAAAATGCTTATTTTAGCAAAACACCACGTTTTGAGTTTTAATCTGCGTTTAACGCGAAACAGCATAAAACGACGAAATTTTTATTATTCTTTTTTATTAATATTGCGTCTATTTGAAGGGATGTCAACGATCTAAAATGATTGAAAATGTTTTATTTTAGTAAACAGCACGTTTTGAGTTTTTTTCCCTGCGTTTTAACGCGTAAAACAGCATAAAACGACAAATTTTTTTTAGTTTTCGTTTTTATTAATATTGCGTCTATTTGAACGATTTCAACGATCAAAAAATGCTTGAAAATGCTTATATTAGCAAAACAGCACGTTTTGAGTTTATTCTGCGTTTTAACGCGTAAAACAGCATAAAAAACGACGAAATTTTTATTATTCGTTTTTATTAATATTGCCTCTATTTAAAATCGATTTCAACGATCTAAAATGCTTGAAAATGCTTATTTTAGAAAAACAGCACGTTTTGAGTTTTAATCTGCGTTTTAACGCGTAAAACAGCAAAAAAACGACGAATTTTTATTACTCGTTTTTTAATATTGCGTCTATTTGAACGATTTCAACGATCTAAAAATGCTTGAAAATGTTTTATTTTAGCAAAACAGCACGTTTTGAGTTTAATCTGCGTTTTAACGCGAAAAACAGCATAAAAACGACGAATTTTTTTTATTCGTTTTTTTTAAATATTGCGTCTATTTGAACGATTTCAACGATCCAAAATGCTGAAAATGCTTATTTTAGCAAACAGCACGTTTTGAACTTTAATCTGCGTTTTAACGCGAAAAACAGCAAAAAAAACGACGAATTTTTATTATTCGTTTTTAATATTATTGCTTCTATTTGAACGATTTCAACGATCTAAAATGCTTGAAAATGCTTTTTTAAAAAGCAAAACAGCACGTTTTGAGCTTTTAATCTGCGTTTTAACGCGAAAACAGCATTAAAATGACGAATTTTTATTATTCGTTTTTATTAATATTGCGTCTATTTGAACGATGTCAACGATCTAAAATGCTTGAAAATGCTTATTTTAGCAAAACAGCAAGTTTTGAGTTTTTATTCTGCGTTTTAACGGGGTAAACAGCATAAAAACGACGAATTTTTATTATTCGTTTTTATTAATATTGCGTCTATTTGAACGATTTCAACGATCTAAAATGCTTGAAAATGCTTATTTTAGCAAAACAGCATGTTTGAGCTTTAATCTGGTTTAACGCGTAAAACAGCATAAAATGACGAATTTTTTATTATTCGTTTTTATTAATAGTTTCTATTTAAACGATTTAAAACGATCTAAAATGCTTGAAAATGTTTATTTTAGCAAAACAGCACGTTTTGATTTAATCTGCGTTTTTACGCGTAAAACAGCATAAAACGACGAATTTTTATTATTCGTTTTTATTAATATTGTTCTATTTGAACGATTTCAACGATCTAAAATGCTTGAAAATGCTTTTATTTTAGAAAAAACAGCACGTTTTGAGCTTTATTCTGGTTTTAACGCGTAAAACAGCATAAAACGACGAAATTTTTTATTATTCGTTTTTATTAATATTGCGTCTATTTGAACGATTTCAAAGATCTAAAATGCTTAAAAATGCTTATTTTAGCAAAACAGCACTTTTTGAGTTTTAATCTGCGTTTTAACGCGAAAAACAGCATTAAAACGACGAAATTTTATTATTCGTTTTTATTAATATTGCGTCTATTTGAACGATTTCAACGATCTAAAATGTTTTGAAAATGCTTATTTTAGCAAACAGCATCGTTTGAGTTTTATTCTGCTTTTTAACGCGTAAAACAGCATAAAAACGACGAAATTTTTATTATTCGTTTTTTTTTATTGCGTCTGTTTGAACGATTTCAACGATCTAAAATGCTTGAAAATGCTTTTTTTAGCAAAACAGCACATTTTATTTTAATCTGCGTTTTAACGCGTAAAACAGCATAAAAACGACGAATTTTTATTATTCGTTTTTATTAATATTGCTTCTATTTGAACGATTTCAATGATCTAAAATGCTTGAAAAGTTTTTTTTTAGCAAAACAGCACGTTTTGAGCTTTTAATCTGCGTTTTAACGCGAAAACAGCATAAAACGACGAAATTTTTATTATTCGTTTTTATTAATATTGCTTCCATTTGAATGATTTCAACGATCTAAAATGCTTGGAAATGCTTATTTAGCAAAACAGCACGTTTTGAGCTGTAATCTGCGTTTTAACGCGTAAACAGCATAAAACGACGAATTTTTATTATTCGTTTTTATTAATATTGCGTCTATTTGAACGATTTCAACGATCTAAAATGCTTGAAAATGTTTATTTTAGCAAAACAGCACGTTTTGAGCTTTTAATCAGCGTTTTAACGCGTAAAACAGCATAAAACGAAGAAATTTTTATTATTCGTTTTTATTAATATTGTTTCTATTTGAACGATTTCAACGATCTAAAATGCTTGAAAATGCTTATTTTAGAAAAAACAGCAACGTTTTGAGTTTAATCTGCGTTTTAACGCGTAAAACAGCATAAAAACGACAAATTTTTTTTATTATTCGTTTTTATTAATATTGCTCTATTTGAACGATTTTTCAACGATCTAAAATGCTTGAAAATGCTTATTTTGGGCAAAACAGCACGTTTTGAGTTTAATCAGCGTTTTAACGCGTAAAACAGCATAAAACGAAAAAATTTTTATTATTTTTTTTTTATTAATATTGCGTCTATTTGAACGATTTCAACGATTAAAATGCTTGAAAATGCTTTATTTTAGCAAAACAGCACGTTTTGAGTTTTAATCGCGTTTTAACGCGTAAAACAGCATAAAAACGACAAAATTTTTTATTATTCGTTTTTTTTTAAATATTGTTTCTATTTGAATGATTTCAACGATCTAAAATGTTTTGAAATGCTTATTTTAGCAAAACAGCACGTTTTGAGCTGTAATCTGCGTTTTAACGCGTAAAACAGTAAAAAACCCACGAATTTTTATTATTCTTTTTTATTAATATTTGCGTCTATTTGAACGATTTCAACGATCTAAGATGCTTAAAAAATGCTTATTTTAGCAAAACAGCACGTTTGAGATTTAATCTGCGTTTTAACGCGTAAAACAGCATAAAAACGAAAAAATTTTTTATTATTCGTTTTATTAATATTGCGTCTATTTGAACGATTTCAACGATCTAAAATGCTTGAAAATGCTTATTTTAGCAAAACAGCACGTTTTGAGTTTTAATCTGCGTTTTTAACGCGTAAAACAGCAAAAAAAACGACAAAATTTTTTATTATTCTTTTTTATTAAATATTGTTTCTATTTGAATGATTTCAACGATCTAAAATGCTTGGAAATGTTTATTTTAGCAAAACAGCACGTTTTGAGCTGTAATCTGCGTTTTAACGCGTAAAACAGTATAAAAAACGACGAATTTTTATTATTCGTTTTTATTAATATTGCGTCTATTTGAACGATTTCAACGATCTAAAATGCTTGAAAATGCTTATTTTAGCAAAACAGCACGTTTTGAGTTTTAATCTGCGTTTTAACGCGTAAAACAGCATAAAAACGAAGAAATTTTTATTATTCGTTTTTATTAATATTGCGTAAATTTTGGGAACGATTTCAACGATCTAAAATGCTTAAAAAATGTTTTATCTTAGAAAAAACAGCACGTTTTGAGCTTTATTCTGCGTTTTAACGCGTAAAACAGCAAAAAAAACGACGAATTTTTATTATTCGTTTTATTAATTATTGCTTCTATTTAAACGATTTCAACGATCTAAAATGCTTGAAAATGCTTATTTTAGCAAAACAGCACGTTTTGAGCTTTAATCTGCGTTTTAACGCGTAAAACAGCATAAAACCGACGAAATTTTTATTATTCGTTTTTATTAATATTGCTTCTATTTGAACGATTTCAACGATCCAAAATGCTTGAAAATGCTTATTTTAGAAAAACAGCACGTTTTGAGTTTTATTCCAACCCCGAAAAACAAAAAAAACGACGAAATTTTTATTATTCGTTTTTATTAATATTGCGTCTATTTGAACGACAAAGATCTAAAATGTTTAAAAAAATCCCTTATTTTAGAAAAACAGCACGTTTTTTTTTTAAATCTGCTTTTTAAACCCAAAAAGCAAAAAAGACGAATTTTTATTATTGTTTTTATTTTTATTGCTTTATTTAAACATTTCAACGATCAAAAAATGCTTGGCTTATTTTAGCAAAACAGCACTTTTTGGGTTTTTAATCTGCGTTTTAAGGGTTTTAAAAAATAAAAACGAAGAAATTTTTATTATTCGTTTTTATTAATATTGCGTCTATTTGAAAAAATTTCAACGATCAAAATGCTTGAAAATTTTTATCTTAGCAAAACAGCACGTTTTGAGTTTTTTATTCTGCGTTTTAACGCGTAAAACAGCATAAAAACGACGAATTTTTTATTATTGTTTTTTTTAAATATTGCGTCTATTTAAACGATTTCAACGATTAAAATTTTTTTAAAAAGCTTTTTTTAAAAGAAAAAACAGCACGTTTTGAGTTTTAATCTGCGTTTTAACGCGTAAAAAAGCATAAAAAAGTTTTTTTTTTCGTTTTTATTAATATTGCTTTTTATTTAAACGTTTTCCGGATCAAAAAATGCTTGAAAATGCTTTTTTTTTTAGCAAAACAGCATTTTTTTGGTTTTTACCTGCTTTTTAAAAATGCAAAAAAAAGCAAAAAAAACGACGAAATTTTATTATTCTTTTTTATTAAATTGCGTCTATTCGAACGATTTCAACGATCAAAAAATGCTTGAAAAATGTTTATTTTAAAAAAACAGCACGTTTTGAGTTTTAATCTGCGTGTTAACGCCTAAAAAAGATAAAAATGAGAATTTTATTATTTTTTTTTATTAATATTGCTTCTTTTTAAAAACGATTTCAACGATCAAAAAAATCCCAAAAAATGCTTTTTTGCCAAGTTTTGAGTTTTCTGCTTTTTAACGCGTAAAACAGCTTTAAAACCGGGGACGAAATTTTTATTTTTTTTTTTAAATTTATTGCTTCTTTTTTAAACCCGATTTAAACCGATCAAAAAATGCTTAAAAAAGGGCCTTTTTTTGGAAAAAAACAGCACGTTTTGAGCTTTAATCTGCGTTTTAACGCGAAAAACAGCAAAAAAATGAAAAAATTTTTTTTATTTTTTTTTTAAATTATTGCGTCTTTTTTGAACAAATGTCAACGATCTAAAATGTTTTGGAAAATGTTTATTTTAGAAAAAAACAGCACTTTTTTGAGCTTTTTTCCCGCGTTTTAACGCGTAAAACAGCAAAAAAACGACGTTTTTTTATTATTCTTTTTTTTAAATATTGCGTCTATTTGAACGATTTAAACGACCCCAAAATGTTTGAAAATGCCTATTAGCAAAACAGCACGTTTTGAGCTTTTTTCCCGGGTTCAAACGCAAAAACAGCAAAAAAAAACGACAAAATTTTTATTATTCGTTTTTTTTAAATTATTGCGTCTATTTGAACGATTTCAACGCCCTAAAAATCCCGAAAATGTTTATTTAGCAAAAGGCACGTTTTTGAGTTTAATCTGCTTTTTAACGCGAAAAACAGCATAAAATGAACAAATTTTTTATTATTCTTTTTTATTAATATTTTCTTTTTAAAACGATTTCAACGATCAAAAAATGTTTGAAAAGGGCTTTTTTTAAAAGCAAAACAGCACGTTTTTTTTTTAATCTGCTTTTTAGGGTAAAAAAAGCAAAAAACACGAATTTTTATTTTTCTTTTTATTAATATTGCTTCTATTTGAACGATTTCAAGACCCAAAAAATGTTTTAAAAAATGTTTTATTTTAAAAATGTTCCCCGTTTTGAGCTTTTTTCCGTTTTAACGCGAAAAACAGCAAAAAAACGACGAAATTTTTATTATTCTTTTTTATTAATGTTGCTCTTTTTTGAAGGGATTTCAAAGATTAAAATGTTTAAAAATGCTTTTTTTTTAGCAAAACACCCGTTTTGAGTTTAATCTGCGTTTAACGCGAAAAAACAGCATAAAAATGACGAATTTTTAATTCTTTTTTTATTTTATTGCTTCTTTTTAAAAACGAAAAACATTAAAAATGCTTAAAAAATGTTTTTATTTTAGCAAAACAGCACGTTTTGAGCTTTTTAATCTGCGTTTTAACGCGTAAAACAGAAAAAAAACGAAAAAATTTTTATTATTCGTTTTTATTAATATTGCTTCATTTGAACGATTTCAACGATCTAAAAATGCTTGAAAATGCTTATTTTAGCAAAACAGCACGTTTTGATTTTTAAACCCTGCGTTTTAACGCGAAAAACAGCATAAAAAGGGACAAATTTTTTTATTATTCTTTTTTTTATTAATATTGTTTTAAAAACGATTTCAACGATCAAAAATGCTTAAAAAATGCTTAATTTAGAAAAAACAGAAAGTTTTGAGTTTTAATCTGCTTTTTAACGAAAAAGCATAAAACGACAAAATTTTTTTATTATTCGTTTTTTTTAAATTTTTTTATTTAAAACGATTTCAACGATTTTAAAAATGCTTAAAAAATGCTTATTTTGAAAACAGAAAGTTTTGAGCTTTAATCTGCGTTTTAACGGGGAAAAACCTGCAAAAAACGACAAATTTTTTTATTATTTTTTTATTAATATTGCGTCTATTTGAAGGGATTTCAACGATCTAAAATGCTTGAAACTGCTTATTTTAGCAAAAACAGCAGGGTTTTGAGTTTTAATCAGCTTTTTAAGCGTAAAACAGCATAAAAACGACAAAATTTTTATTATTCGTTTTATTAATATTGCGTCTATTTGAACGTTTTAAACATCTAAAATGCTTGAAAATGCTTTTTTTAGCAAAAAGCAATTTTTTAAAAGTTTTAATCTGCGTTTTAACGCGTAAAAAAAGCATAAAACGACAAATTTTTTTTAATTCTTTTTTATTAATATTGCTTCATTTGAACGATTTCAACGATCTAAAAGTTTGAAAATGCTTTTTAAGAAAAACAGCCCGTTTGGTTTTAATCTGCTTTTTAACGCAAAAACAGCATAAAAACGACGAAATTTTTATTATTCGTTTTTTAAAAATATTGCGCCTATTTGAACGATTTAAAACGATTAAAATGCTTGAAAATGCTTTTTTTTGGCAAAACAAAAAGTTTTGAGTTTTATTTTTGGTTTTAACGCAAAACAGCAAAAAAAACGACAAAATTTTTATTATTCTTTTTTTATTTTTATTGCGACTATTTGAACGATTTCAACGATCAAAAAATGCTTAAAAAATTTTTTTTTAGAAAAAACAGCACTTTTTTGATTTTTTAATCTGCGTTTTAACGCGAAAAACAGCAAAAAAACAAAAAAATTTTTTTATTATTCGTTTTTATTAATATTGTTTCTATTTGAACGATTTAAAGGATCTAAAAGGAAAATGCTTTTTTTTGGCAAAACAGAAGTTTTGAGTTTTTAATCTGCTTTTTAACGCGTAAAACAGCAAAAAACGACGAAATTTTTATTATTCTTTTTTATTAACATTGCTTCTTTTTGGGAATGATTTCAACGATCAAAAAATGTTTGGGAAATGCTTATTTTAGAAAACAGACGTTTAGCTGAATCTGCTTTTTAACGCGTAAAACAGCAAAAAAACGACGATTTTTTATTATTCGTTTTTTTTAAATTTGCGTCTATTTGAACGATTTCAACGATTAAAATGCTTAAAAAAATTGTTATTTAGAAAAACAGAAATTTTTTGGGGGTTTTAACCAGCTTTTTAACGCGAAAAACAGCAAAAAAACGAAAAAATTTTTTATTATTCTTTTTTTATTAATATTGCTTCTATTTGAACGATTTCAACGATTAAAAATGCTTGAAAATGCTTTTTTTAGCAAAACAGCACTTTTTGGGCTTTAATCTGCGTTTTAACGCGTAAAACAGCATAAAAACGACGAATTTTTTTTATTCGTTTTTATTAATATTGCTTCTATTTGAACGATTTCAACGATTTTAAAATGCTTGAAAATGTTTATTTTTAGCAAAACAGCACGTTTTGAGTTTTTAATCAGCGTTTTAACGCGAAAAACAGAAAAACGAAAAAATTTTTTATTATTCGTTTTTATTAATATTGCGTCTTTTTTGAACGATTTCAACGATCAAAAAATGTTTGAAAATGCTTTTTTTTGGCAAAACAGTACTTTTTGGGGCAAGTTTTAACTTTTTTAACGCGTAAAACAGCAAAAAAACGACAAAATTTTTTTTATTATTCTTTTTTATTAATATTGCTTCTATTTGAATGATTTAAAACGATCTAAAATGTTTGGAAATGCTTTTTTAGAAAAACAGAAGTTTTGAGCTGTAATCGCGTTTTAACGCTTTAAAACAGTATAAAAAAATTTTTTTATTATTCTTTTTTTATTAATATTGCGTCTATTTAAAACGATTTCAACGATTAAAATGTTTGAAAATGCTTATTTTAGAAAAAACAGCACGTTTTGAGTTTTTTAAAATCTGCGTTTTAACGCGAAAACAGCAAAAAAACGAAAAAATTTTTTATTATTCGTTTTTATTCATATTGCGCCCCTTTTTGGGAACGATTTCAACGATCAAAAAATCCCTTGAAAATGCTTATTTTAAAAAAACAGCACTTTTTGAGCTTTAATCTCCCTTTTTAACGCGTAAAACAGCAAAAAAAAAGGGACGAATTTTTATTATTTTTTTATTAATATTGCTTCTATTTGAACAAATTTCAACGATCTAAAAATGCTTGAAAATGCTTATTTTAGAAAAAAACAGCACGTTTTGAGTTTTAATCAGCTTTTTAACGCGAAACAGCAAAAAAACGAAAAAATTTTTTATTATTCGTTTTATTAAAAATTTGCGTCTATTTGAACGATTTCAACGATTAAAATGTTTGAAAATGCTTATCTTGGGCAAAACAGCACTTTTTGAGTTTTATTCTGCGTTTTAACGGGGTAAAACAGCAAAAAAAGGGACAAATTTTTTATTTTTCCCGTTTTTTATTAATATTGCGTCTATTTGAACGACCAAGGGGACCAAAATGTTTGAAAATTCTTATTTTAGCAAAACAGCACTTTTTTGAGTTTAATCTGCGTTTTAACGCGTAAAACAGCATAAAATGACAAATTTTTTTTATTATTCTTTTTTTATTAATATTGTTTCTATTTAAACGATTTCAACGATCTAAAATGCTTGAAAATGCTTTTTTTTAGCAAAACAGCATGTTTTGAGTTTAATCTGAGTTTTAACGCGTAAAACGAATAAAATGACGAATTTTTATTATTCGTTTTTTATAAATATGCGTCTATTTGAACGATTTAACGATTAAATGCTTGAAAATGTTTTTTTAGCAAAAGACGTTTTGAGTTTTCATCCGCTTTTTAACGCGTAAAAGCATAAAAACGACGAATTTTTATTATTCGTTTTTTTTAAATATTGCGTCTATTTGAACGATTTCAAGATCTAAAATGCTTAAAAAATGCTTTTTTTAGCAAAACAGCACGTTTTGATTAATCTGCGTTTTAACGGTAAAACAGCATAAAACGACGAATTTTTATTATTCGTTTTTATTAATATTGCTTCTATTTGAACGATTAAAAACGATCAAAATGCTTGAAAATGCTTATTTTAGCAAAACAGCACGTTTTGAGGCTTTAACTGTTGCGTTTTAACGCGTAAAACAGCATAAAACGACGAAATTTCTTTTTATTATTCGTTTTTATTAATATTGCTTCTATTTGAAATGATTTCAACGATCTAAAATGCTTGAAAATGCTTTATTTTAGCAAAACAGCACGTTTTGAAAGCTGTAATCTGCGTTTTAACGCGTAAAAATGTTGCAAAACGACGAATTTTTTATTATTCGTTTTGCTGGCCATTGCTTTTATTTGAACGATTGCAACGTGATCTAAAATGCTTGAAAATGCTTATTTTAGCAAAAACAAAGCACGTTTTGAGCTTTTATTCTGCGTTTGCGTAAAACAGCATAAAACGACAAAAATTTTTATTATTCGTTTTTATTTTTATTGCGTCTATTTGAAACGATTTCAACGATCTAAAAATGCTTGAAAATGTTTATTTTAGCAAAAACAGCACGTTTTGAGTTTAATCTATAAGCCCTTTAACGTGCGTAAAACAGCATAAAAAAACGACGAATTTTTATTATCTGCTTTTTATTACTATTGCTTCTATTTGAACGATTGCAAACGATCTAAAAATGCTTGAAAATGCTTATTTTAGCAAAAACAGCACGTTTTGAGTTTTAATCTGCGTTTCTTAACGCGTAAAAACAGCATAAAACGACGAATTTTTATTATTCGTTTTATTAATATTGCTTCTATTTGAACGATTTCAACGATCTAAAATGCTTGAAAAATGCTTATTTTAGCAAAAACAGCACGTTTTGAGTTTTAATCTGCGTTTAACGCGCGTAAAAACAGCATAAAACGACGAATTTTTATTATTCGTTTTGCCATTATTGCGTCTATTTGAACGATTTCCCCAACGATCTAAAATGCTTGAAAATGCTTATTTTAGCAAAATGGCATCGTTTTGAGCTTTAATCTGCGTTTTAACGCGTAAAACAGCATAAAAAACGACGAATTTTTTATTATTCGTTTTGCTGAATATTGCGTGTCTATTTGAAACGTGATTTCCCAAACGGATCTAAAATGCTTGAAATGCTTATTTTAGCAAACAGCACGTTTTGAGCTTTTAATCTTGTGCTTTTAAAGTGTAAAACAGCATAAAATGACGAATTTTTTATTATTTGTTTTTTATTAGTATTACTTATTTAAACATTTCCCAAATGACTCAAAACGCTTAAAAATGCTTTCTATTTTAGCAAAACAGCACGTTTTGAGTTTCTTAATCTGCGTTTTAACGCGTAAACAGCATAAAAACGACGAAATTTTTATTATTTCGTTTTTACAATATTGCTTCTATTTGAACGATTTCAACTATCTAAAAATGCTTGAAAATGCTTTTTATTTTAGCAAAACAGCACGTTTTGAGCTTTAATCTGCGTTTTAACGCGTAAAACAGCATAAAACGACGAATTTTTATTATTCTTTTTTATTAATATTGCGTCTATTTGAACGTTTTCCCCAACGATCTAAAATGCTTGAAAATGCTTATTTTAGAAAAAACAGCACGTTTTGAGTTTTAATCTGCGTTTTAACGGGGTAAAACAGCAAAAAAACGACGAATTTTTATTATTCGTTTTTTTTAAAAAATTGCTTCATTTGAACGTTTTCCCGAAAAATCAAAAAATGTTTTAAAAAATGCTTATTTTAGCCGGCACGTTTTGGGGCCTTTAACTGCGTTTTAACGGAAAACAGCATAAAAACGACAAAATTTTCTTTTTTTTCCGTTTTTAAATATTGCGTCTATTTGAACGATTTCAACGATCCAAAATGCTTAAAAAATACTTATTTTAGAAAAAAGAATTTTTTGAGTTTAATCTGAGTTTTAAGCAAAACAGAATAAAATAAACCAAAAATTTTTTATTATTCGTTTTTATTAATATTGCTTCTTTTTTAAACGATTTCAACGATTTTAAAATTTTTTTAAAAAGGGTTTTTTTTAAAAACAGCACGTTTTGAGCTTTAATCTGCTTTTTAACGCGTAAAACAGCAAAAAAAGGGACAAAATTTTTTTTAATTCGTTTTTATTAATATTGCGTCTTTTTTGAAGGGATTTCAACGATCAAAAAATGCTTGAAAAGGGTTTTTATTTTAGAAAAACAGCACGTTTTGAGTTTTTAATCTGCGTTTTAACGGGGTAAAACGGGCAATAAAACGACGAATTTTTTATTCTTTTTTTATTAATATTGCTTCTTTTTGGGAAACGATTGCAAAGATCTAAAATGTTTGAAAAGCTTTTTTTTAGCAAAACAGCACGTTTTAAAATTTTTTTTAATCTGCGTTTTAACGCGTAAAACAGCATAAAAAAACAAATTTTTAAAATTTCTTTTTTTGCCATTCTTTCTTTTTTGAACGATTTCAACGATTAAAAATGCTTAAAAATAAATTTAAAAAACAGCACGTTTTGATCTTTAACTGCGTTTTAAGGGTAAAAAGCTTTGGACGAATTTTTATTTTTCTTTTTTTATTAATATTGCGTCTATTTGGAACGATTTAAAACGATCTAAAATGCTTGAAAATGTTTTTTATTTTAGAAAAAACAGCACTTTTTTGATTTTTTAATCTGCTTTTTAACGCGAAAACAGCATAAAAACACGAATTTTTTTTTTTCGTTTTTATTTTTTTATTGCGTCTATTTTAAACGATTTCAACGATCAAAAAATGCTTGAAAATGCTTTTTTTTAAAAACAGAAATTTTTTGAGCTTTAATTCGTTTTAACGCGAAAAACAGATAAAAAATGACGAATTTTTTATTTTTTTCGGTTTTTTTAAATTGTTTTATTTAAACGATTTCAAGGGGATCAAAAAACGCTTAAAAATGTTTATTTTAGCAAAACAGCACGTTTTATTTTAATCTGCGTTTTAACGCGAAAAAACAGCAAAAAAACGACGAAATTTTTTTATTCGTTTTTATTAATATTTTTTTATTTGAACGATTTCCCCGATTTTAAAATGTTAAAAATTGTTTTTATTTTAGAAAAACAGCACGTTTTGAGCTTTAATCTGCTTTTTAACGCGAAAAAACACAAAAACGACGAATTTTTATTATTCGTTTTAAATTTTGGGCCCCCTTTGGAACGATTTCAACGATCTAAAATGTTTTGGAAAATGCTTTTTTTTGCAAAACAAAGTTTTGAGCTTTAATCGCGTTTTAACGCATAAAACAGCATAAAACACGAAATTTTTATTATTCTTTTTTATTAATTTTTGCGTCTATTCGAAGGATTTAAAACCATCAAAAAAATGTTTGAAAAATGCTTATTTTAGCAAAACAGCATCTTTTGAGTTTTTTAATCTGCGTTTTAAGGGCGTAAAAACAGCATAAAACGACAAATTTTTTTATTATTCGTTTTTATTAATTTTGGGGTTTCTTTTTGGGAAGGGTTTTTCCCCAACGATCAAAAAATGCTTGAAAATGTTTTTTTTTAAAAGCAAAACAGCATCGTTTTGAGTTTTAATCTGCGTTTTAACGCGAAAAACAGCAAAAAACCCGACAAATTTTTTTATTATTCGTTTTTATTAATATTGCGTCTTTTTTGAACGATTTCAAGGGGATTTTAAAAATGCTTAAAAATGTTTATTTTAGCAAAACAGCACGTTTTGATTTTAATCTGCGTTTTTAACGCGAAAAACAAAATTACAAAAAACGACAAATTTTTTTATTATTCTTTTTTATTAAAAATTTGCTTCTATTTGAACGATTTCAACAATCAAAAAATGCTTAAAAAAGCTTTTTTTTTAAAAGAAAAAAACAGCACGTTTTGAGTTTTAATCTGGGGTTTTAACGCGAAAAAAACAGAAAAACCCCCCACGAAATTTTTATTATTCTTTTTTATTAATATTGCGTCTATTTCCAAAGGGATTTCAACGATCTAAAATGCTTGAAAATGCTTTTTTTTAAAAGCAAAACAGAAAGTTTTGAGTTTTAATCTGCGTTTTAACGCGTAAAACTGCATAAAAACGACAAATTTTTTATTATTCGTTTTTTATTTTTTGCGTCTATTTGAACGATTTCAACGATTCAAAATGCTTAAAAATGCTTTTTTTGGCAAAACAGCACGTTTTGAGCTTTAATCTGCGTTGTAACGTTTAAAAAAAGCAAAAAAAACGACAAATTTTTTTTATTATTCTTTTTTATTAATATTGTTTCTATTTGAACGATTTCAACAATCAAAAAAATGCTTGAAAATTTTTATTTTAGAAAAAAACAGCACGTTTTTGAGTTTTAACGGTTTTAACGCGAAAAACAGCAAAAAAAACGACGAAATTTTTATTTTTTCTTTTTTTTATTAATATTGTTTCCCTTTTTAAACCATTGCAACGACTAAAAATGCTTAAAAAATGTTTTTATTTTAGCAAAACAGAAAGTTTTGAGTTTTAAAATCTGCGTTTTAACGCGTAAAACAGCAAAAAAACGAGGGAATTTTTTTATTTTTCCCGTTTTTATTAATATTGCTTCTATTTGAAATTTGTAACCGATCAAAAAATTTTTTTGAAAATTTATTTTTAGCAAAAAGCACGTTTTTTTGGTTTTTAATCTGCTTTTTTTAACGCGTAAAAACATAAAAACGAAATTTTTTATTATTGTTTTTATTAATATTGCGTCTATTTGAACGTTTTTCAACGACCCCAAAATGTTTGGGAAAATCCCTTTTTAGAAAAAACAGCACGTTTTGAGTTTTAACCCGCGTTTTAACCCCAAAAACAGCAAAAAAAGGGACGTTTTTTTATTATTCGTTTTTATTAATATTGCGTCTATTTGAACGTTTTCCCCAAGGGATCTAAAATGCTTAAAAATGTTTTATTTTAGAAAAAACAGCACGTTTTGAGTTTTAATCTGCGTTTTAACGCAAAAAACAGCAAAAAAATTACAAATTTTTTTATTATTCTTTTTTATTAATATTGTTTCTTTTTTAAACGATTTCAACGATCAAAAACGTTTAAAAAATGTTTTATTTTAGCAAAACAGAAGTTTTGAGTTTTAATCTGCTTTTTAAGCAAAAAACAAAAACGACGAAATTTTTATTATTCGTTTTTATTAATATTGTTTCTATTTAAAACGATTTCAACTATCAAAAAAATGTTTTGAAAATGTTTAGGGAAAAAACAGAAATTTTTTGAGTTTAATCTGCTTTTTAACGCGTAAACAGCAAAAAAACGACAAATTTTTTTATTATTCGTTTTTTAATTATTGCGTCTTTTTTAAAACGTTTTCCCAACGATTTTAAAATGTTTTTAAAAAATGTTTTATTTTAGCAAAACAGCACGTTTTGAGTTTTAATCAGCGTTTTAACGCGTAAAACGGCATAAAAAACGACGAAATTTATTTTAAATTCGTTTTTTTTAAATATTGCGTCTTTTTTGAAGGGATTTCAACGTTTCAAAAATTTTTTGAAAATGCTTTATTTTAGAAAAAACAGAAATTTTTTGAGCTTTAATCTGCGTTTTAACGCGAAAAACAGCAAAAAAACGACGTTTTTTATTATTCGTTTTTAAATTTTTGGCCTAGAACGATTTCAACGATCAAAAAATGCTTGAAAAATGTTTTTTTTAAAAGCAAAACAGCCCCGTTTTGATTTTTAAATTGGGCGTTTTAACGCGAAAAACAGCATAAAACGACAAATTTTTTTATTATTCGTTTTTATTAATATTGCGTCTATTTGAACGATTTCAACGATCAAAAAATGTTTTGGAAAATGCTTTTTTTTAGAAAAACAGCACGTTTTGAGCTTTAATCTGCGTTTTAACGCGTAAAACAGCAAAAAAAACGACGAAATTTTTATTTTTCGTTTTTATTAATATTGCTTCTTTTTTTGAACGATTTCAACTATCAAAAATTTTTTTTGAAAATGCTTTTTTTAAAAGCAAAACAGACGTTTTGAGTTTTAATCTGCTTTTTAACGGGGTAAAAAAAAGCAAAAAAAAGGGATGAATTTTTTTATTCGTTTTATTAATATTGCGTCTATTTGAACGATTTCAAGGGGATCTAAAATGCTTAAAAATGTTTATTTTAGAAAAAACAGCACGTTTTGAGTTT
>NW_027046853.1:0-19841 GCF_025399875.1 Dalotia coriaria | reverse complement strand
AAATTTTTTTAAACTTATTTTAGCAAAACAAAAACTTTTTAAAAAAGGGAGCTTTAATCTCGTTTTAACGCGTAAAACATAAAACGACATTTTATTGTTTTTATATGCGCTATTTAACGTTTAACGATCTTGCGAAATCTTATTTTACAAACAGCCGTTTGAGCTTAATCTGCTTTTTAACCGTAAAAGCCAGCGACAATTTTATTTTGTTTTTATTATTGCGTCTATTTAACGATTCACGATTAAATGCTTGAAATCTTATTTTGCAAAACAGCACGTTTGAGCTTAATCAGCGTTTTAACGCTAAAACAGCAAAACGACGAATTTTTATTATTGTTTTATTAATATTACGTCTATTTGAACGTTTCAACGATAAAATGCTTGAAAATGCTTATTTTAGCAAAACAGCGTTTTTGAGCTTTAATCTGCGTTTTAACGCGTAAAACAGCATAAAACGCAGAATTTTATTATTCGTTTTTATAATATGCTCATTTTGAACGATTTCAACGATCTAAAATGCTTGAAAATGCTTATTTTAGCAAAACAGCACGTTTGGCTTTAATCACGTTTTAACGCGTAAAACATAAAACGACGAATTTTATTATTCGTTTTTTATTTAATCTTCTATTTGAACGATTTCAACGATCTAAAATGTTGAAAATGCTTATTTTAGCAAAACAGCACGTTTTGAGCTTTAATCGCGTTTAACTGCGTAAAACACATAAAACGACAGATTTTTATTATTCGTTTTTATTAATATTCTTCTATTTGAACGATTTCAACGATTAAAATGCTTGAAAATGCTTATTTTAGCAAACACACGTTTGAGCTTAACGCGTTTTAACGCGTAAAACAGCATAAAACGACGAATTTTTATTATTCGTTTTATTATATTGCTCTATTTGAAGCGATTTCAACGATCTAAAATGCTTGAAAATGCTTATTTAGCAAAACAGCACGTTTTGAGCTTTAATCTGCGTTTTAACGTAAAACAACATAAAACGACGAAATTTTTTATTATTCGTTTTTATTAATATTGCTCTATTTGAACGATTTCAACGATCTAAAATGCTTGAAAATGCTTATTTTAGCAAAACAGCACGTTTTGAGCTTTAATCTGCGTTTTTAACGCGTAAAACACATAAAAACGACAAGTAGTATTCGTTTTTATTAATATTGCGTCTATTTGAACGATTTCAACGATCTAAAATGCTTGAAAATACTTATTTTAGCAAACAGCGCGTTTTGAGCTTTAATCTGCGTTTTAACGCGTAAAACAGCATAAAATGACCGAATTTTTTTTATTCGTTTTTATTATATTGCTTCTATTTGTGATTTCAACGATCTAAAATGGCAGAAATGCTTTACATTTTAGCAAAAACAGCGTTTGAGCTTTAATCGCGTTTTAACGCGTAAAACAGCATAAAACGACGAATTTTTAATATTCGTTTTTTATTAATATTGCTTCTATTTGAACAGTTTCAGCGATCTAAAAATGCTTGAAAATGCTTATTTTAGCAAAACAGCTTTACGTTTGAGCTTTAATCTGCGTTTTTAACGCGTAAACAGCAGCAAAACGACGAAATTTTTTATTATTCACGTTTTTATTAATATTGCGTCTATTTGAACGATTCCAACGATCTAAATGCTTGAGAAATGATTATTTTAGCAAAACAGCACGTTTTGGGCGCCAATCTGCGTTTTAACGCGTAAACAGCATAAAACAGCAAGAATTTTCTTTTATTATTCGTTTTATTAATAATACGCGTCTATTTGAACGATTTCAACGATCTAAAATACTTGAAAATCACTTATTTCAAACCCAGCGCGTTTGAAGGCTTTTAATCCTGCGTTTTAGCGCGTAAAACAACATACAAAACGATGAATTTTTATTATTCGTTTTTGGTAATATTTGCTTCTATTTGAACGATTTCAACGATCTAAAATGCTTGAAAAATGCTTATTTTTAACTAAAAGAGCAGCGTTTTCCGAAAGCTTTTATTCTGCGTTTAACGCGTAAAACAGCATAAAACGACGAAATTTTTATTATTCGTTTTTATTAATATTGCGTCTATTTGAACGATTTCAACGATCAAATGCTTGAAAAATGCTTATTTTAGCAAAACAGCGTTTTTTAGACTTTAATCTGCGTTTTAACCGCCGGTAAAACAGCATAAAAATGGCCAGATTTACATTATTCGTTTTTTATTAATATTGCTTCTATTTAAACGATTTTCAAGCGATCTAATATGCTTGAAAATGCTTATTTTAGCAAAACAGCACGTTTTGAGCTTTTAATCTGCGTTTTAACGCGTAAAACAACATAAAACGACGAAATTTTATTATTCGTTTTTATTCATATTGCTTCGGTTGAACGATTTCAGCGATCTAAAATGGCGAAAATGCTTATTTTATCAAAACAGCTGTTTTGAGCTTTTAATCTGCGTTTTAACGCATAAAACGCTTATAAAACGACAGATTTTTTATTATTCGTTTTTATTAATAATGCACGCCTATTTGAACGATTTCAGCGATCTAAAATGCTTGAAAATGCTTATTTAGCAAAACAGCACGTTTGCAGGCACATTCTGCGTTTTAACGCGTAAAACAGCATAAAACGACGGGAATTTTTTATTATTCGTTTTTATTATGTGCGTCTATTTAAACGATTTCAACGATCTAAAATGCTTGAAATGCTTATTTTGGCAAAACAGCACGTTTTTGAGCTTTTAATCTGCGTTTAACGCGTAAAGCAACATAAAAATGACGAAATTTTTATTATTCGTTTTATTAATATTGCGTCTATTTGAACGATTTAACGATCTAAAATGCTTGAAAATGCTTATTTTAGCAAAACAGCACGTTTGCGGAAGGCTTTAATCTGCGTTTTAACGCGTAAAACGGCATAAAACGGCAATTTTTTATTATTCGTTTTTGGCTAATATTGCTTTCTATTTGAACGATTTCAACAATCTAAAATGCTTGAAAATGCTTATTTGGCAAAACAGCACGTTTTGAGCTTTATTCTGCGTTTTAACACGTAAAACAGCGTAAAAACGACGGAAATTTTTGGTATTCGTTTTTTATTAATATTTGTATTTGAACGATTTCCAATGATCTAAAATGCTTGAAAATGCTTATTTTATAAACAGCACGTTTTGAGAGCTTTAATCTGCGTTTTAACGCGTAAAACAACTTATAAAACTTTGACGAAATTTTTTATTATTCGTTTTTTATTAATGGTAGCTTCTATTTAGAAGCGATTTCAGCGATCTAAAATGCTTGAAAATGCTATTTTAGCAGCAAAACAGCGTTTGAGCAATCTGCGTTTTAACGCGTAAAACAACATAAAACGATGACAAATTTTTATTATTCGTTTTTATTCATATTGCTTCTATTTGAACGATTTCAACGATCTAAAATGCTTGAAAATGCTTATTTTTATAAAACAGCACGTTTTGAGCTTTAATCCAGCGATTTTTAACGCGTAAAACAACATAAAACGAATTTTTATTATTCGTTTTTTATTAATATTCCGTCTATTTGAACAATTTCAGGCGTGGCGTGGCGAACTTTGAAATGCGTAGGCTCAGCATAAAAACGACGAAATTTTTGTATTCGTTTTTTATTAATATTGCGTCATTTGAACGATTTCAACGATCACAAAATGCTTGAAAACGCTATTTTAGCAAAACAGCACGTTTTGAGCTTTGAAGTTGCATTTTAACGCGTAAAACAGCGTCAAAACGATAATTTTTATTATTCGTTTTATTAATATTACTTCTATTTGAACGATTTCAACAATCTAAAATGCTTAAGAAAATGCTTTATTTTAGCAAAACAGCGTTTTGAGCTTTTAATCTGCGTTTTAATAGCGACAACTTTTATAAAACGACAGGTACATTATTCGTTTTTTATTAATATTATAACGTCTATTTGAACGATTTCAACGATCTAAAATGCTTGAAAGTACTTATTTTGCAGCAAAACAGCGCGTTTTTGAGCGATATGCGTTTTAACGCGTAAACAACATAAAATTGACGAATTTTTTTTATTATTCCTTTTTATTATGTGCTTCTACTTAAACGATTTCAATCTAAAATGCCAGAAAATGCTTGGCCCAGCAAAACAGCACGTTTGAGGACTTTAATCCTGCGTTTAACGCGTAAAACAGCATAAAACGACGATTTTGTTAATTCGTTTTTTATTAATATTTAGCTATATTTGAACGATTTCAGCGATTTAAAATGCTTGAAAATGCTTGATACGAAAGCAAAACAGCACGTTTTGAGCTTTTAATCACCGTTTTAACGCGTAAAACAGCATAAAAACGACAGGAATTTTTATTATTCGTTTTTATTCATAATGCTTCTCTTTGAACAATTTCAACGATCCAAAATGCTTGAAAATGCTTATTTAGCAAAACAACACGTTTTGAGCTTTAATCTGCGTTTTAACGCGTAAAACAACGCCATAAAACGACGAATTGCAGTATTCGTTTTTATTAATATTGCGTCTATTTGTGAACAATTTCCAGCGATCACAAAATGCTTGAAAATGCTTATTTTAGCAAAACAGCACGTTTTGAGCTTTTAATCTGCCGTTTTAACGCGTAAAACAACATAAAATGACAGGAGTACATTATTCGTTTTTATTAATATTGCGTCTGGTAGCAATTTCAACGATCAAAATGGCAAAAATGCTTATTTTATAAAACAACACGTTGCAGGCTTTAATCTGCGTTTTAACGCGTAAAACAGCATAAAACGACCGGAATTTTTTTTATTATTCGTTTTTATTAATATTAGCCATTGAATTGATTTCAACAATCCCAAAATGCTTGAAAATGCTTATTTTAGCAAAACAGCACGTTTGAGCTTTGTTCTGCGTTTTAACGCGTAAAACAGCAGCATAAAAACGACAGGGAATTTTATTATTCGTTTTTATTAATATTGCGTCTATTTGAACGATTTCCAAGCGATCTAAAATGCTTGAAATGCTTATTTTAGCAAAACAGCACGTTCTGAGCGCAATCTGCGTTTTAACGCGTAAAACAGCATAAAACGACAGGAGTACATTATTCTAGGTGCTGATAATATTGCTTCTATTTACACGATTTCAGCGATCTAAAATGCTTGAAAATGCTTATTTTAGCAAAACAGCACGTTTTTGAGCTTTTAATCTGCGTTTTAACGCGTAAAACGGCAGCATAAAAACGACACATTTTTATTGATGCGTTTTTTATTCCTTATTGCTTCTATTTGAACAATTTCCGCGATCTAAAATGCTTGAAATGCTTATTTTAGCAAAACAGCACGTTTTGAGCTTTAATCTGCGTTTAACCCGCGTAAAACAGCATAAAACGACGATTTTTATTTATTCGTTTTCTATTAATATTGCTATTTAGCGAAGAACGATTTCAACGATTTAAAATGCTTGAAAATGCTTATTTTAGCAAAACAGCACGTTTTGAGCTTTTAATCTGCGTTTTAACGCGTAAAACAACATAAAACGACGAAATTTTTATTATTCGTTTTTTATTCATATTGGCTGCTCTTGAACGATTTCAACGATCCAAAATGCTTGAAAATGCTTATTTTATATAAAACAGCACGTTTTGAGCTTTAATCCTTTTAACGCGTCAAACAACATAAAACGTGCTGTATTCGTTTTTTACATTAATATTGCGTCTATTTGAACGATTTCAACGATCTAAAATGCTTGAAAATGCTTATTTTAGCAAAACAGCGCGTTTTGAGCACAATCTGCGTTTAGCGTAAAACAGCATAAGAAATGAGCGAAATTTTATTATTCGTTTTATTAATATTTCGTCCTATTTGAACGATTTCCAGCGATCTAAAATCGCGAAAATGTATGTTAAAACAGCACATTTGAGCTTTAATCTGCGTTTTAACGCCGCGTAAAACAGCATAAAACGACAATTTTTATTATTCATTTTTTTTTATTAATATTTTCTATTTGAACGATTTCAACGATCTAAAATGCTTGAAAATACTTATTTTAGCAAAACAGCACGTTCTGAGCTTTATTCTGCGTTTTAACGCGCGTAAAACAGCATAAAAAGGCGAAATTCAATTATTCGTTTTATTAATATTGCGTCTATTTAGACGATTTCAACGATCGTCTTGAAAATGCTTATTTACAGCAAAACAGCGTTTGAGCTTTAATCTGCGTTTTAACGCGTAAAACAACATAAAAATGACAATTTTTTCATTATTCGTTTTTTATTAATATTGCTTCTATTTAAACGGTTTCAACGATCTAAAATGCTTGAAAATGCTTATTTTAGCAAAACAGCACGTTTTGAGCTTTTAATCTGCGTTTTAACGCGTAAAACAGCATAAAACGGCGATTTTTTATTATTCGTTTTTTATTATTAATAATGCTTCTATTTGAACGGTTCCAACGATCTAAAATGCTTGAAAATGCTTATTTATAAAACAGCACGTTTGAGCTTTATTCTGCGTTTTAACGCGTAAAACAGCATAAAACGACGAAATTTTTTATTATTCGTTTTTATTAATATTGCGTCCATTTGAACGATTTCAGCGATCTAAAATGTGAAAAATGCTTATTTAGCAAAACAGCGTTTGAGCTTTTAATCTGCGTTTTAACGCGTAAAACAGCATAAAACGACAGGAATTTTTATTATTCGTTTTTATTCGCCAATAGCTTCTATTTGAACGATTTCAACGATCACAAAATGCTTGAAAATGCTTATTTTTAGCAAAACAGCACGTTTTGAGGCTTTAATCTGCGTTTTAACGCGTAAAACAGCATAAAAACGACGAAATTTTTATTATTCGTTTTTATTCATATTGCTTCTATTTGAACGATTTCAACGATCTAAAATGCTTGAAAATGCTTATTTTAGCAAAACAGCACGTTTTTGAGCTTAATCTGCGTTTTGGCGAACAACATAAAACGACAGATTTTTTATTATTCGTTTTTATTAATATTGCACGTCTGTTGAACGATTTCAACGATCTAAAATGCTTGAAAATGCTTATTTTAGCAAAACACCACGTTTGGGCTTTTAATCGGCGTTTAACGCGTAAAACAGCATAAAACGACGAATTTTATTATTCGTTTTTATTAATGTGCGTCTATTTGAACGATTTCAACGATCTAAAATGCTTGAAAATGCTTATTTTAGCAAAACAGCACGTTTGAGCTTTAATCTGCGTTTTAACGCGTAAAACATCATAAAATGACGAATTTGCGCGTGTTGGTTTTATTAATATTGCTTCTATTTAAAATTTCAGCGATCGTCTTGAAAATGCTTATTTTTTAGCAAAACAGCACGTTTCAGCTTTAATCTGCGTTTTAGCGCGTAAACAGTATAAAACGACGAATTTTTATTATTCGTTTTTTATTAATATTGCTTCTGTTGAACGATTTCAGCGATCTAAAATGCTTGAAAATGCTTATTTTAGCAAAACAGCACGTTTTGAGCTTTAATCTGCGTTTAACGCGTAAAACAGCATAAAACGACGAAATTTTTATTATTCGTTTTTTTATTATTAATGTGCGCGTCTATTTGAACGGTTTCAACGATCTAAAATGCTTGAAAATGCTTATTTAGCAAAACAGCACGTTTGAGCTTTAATCTGCGTTTTTTAACGTAAAACAGCATAAAACGACGAATTTTTATTATTCGTTTTATTAATATTGCTTCTATTTGAACGATTTCAACGATCTAAAATGCTTGAAAATGCTTATTTTAGCAAAACAGCACGTTTTGAGCTTTAATCCTGCGTTTTAACGCGTAAAACAGCATAAAAACGACGAATTTTTTTATTGTTGGTTTTTATTATGTGCGTCTATTTGAACGATTTCAACGATCTAAAATGCTTGAAAATGCTTATTTTAGCAAAACAGCGCGTTTTGAGCGCAATCTTCGTTTTAACGCGTAAAACAGCATAAAAACGACAGGGTACATTATTCGTTTTTTATTAATATTGCGTCTATTTGAACGATTTCAACGATCTAAAATGCTTGAAAATGCTTATTTTAGCAAAACAGCACATTTTGAGCTTTAATCTGCATTTTTAACGCGTAAAAGAGCAGCATAAAATGACGAATAATTTATTATTCGTTTTATTAATATTGCGTCTATTTAGCGAACGAGTTCAACGTCTAAAATGCTTAAGAAATGCTATTTTAGCAAAACAGCACGTTTTGAGCTTTAATCTGCGTTTAACGCGTAAAACAGCATAAAACGACGAATTTTTTATTATTCGTTTTTTATTAATATTGCGTCTGAACGATTTCAGCGATCACCGTGCTTGAAATCTTACATTTTTGGCAAAACAGCGCGTTTTTTGAGCTTTGTCTGCCGTTTTAGCGCGTAAAACAGCATAAAAACACGGGTACATTATTCGTTTTTTTATTAATGCTTCTATTTAAACGATTTCCAGCAAACTAAATGCTTGAAAATGCTTATTTCAGCAAAACAGCACGTTTTGAGCTTTAATCCTGCGTTTAACGCGTAAAACAGCATAAAACGACTAAATTTTGTGTTTTTATTCATATTGCTTCTGTTGAACGATTTCAACGATCTAAAATGTAGCGAAAATGCTTATTTTTAGCAAAACAGCAGCACGTTTGAGCTTTTAATCTGCGTTTTAACGCGTAAAACAGCATAAAAACGTGAATTTTTTATTATTCGTTTTTTTATTAATATTGCGTCTATTTGAACGATTTCCAGCGATCACAAAATGCTTGAAAATGCTTATTTTAGCAAAACAGCACGTTTGAGCTTTTAATCTGCGTTTTAACGCGTAAAACAGCATAAAACGACGAATTTTTTATTATTCGTTTTATTAATATTGCTTCTATTTGAACGATTTCCAGCGATCTAAAATGCTTTGAAAATACTTATTTTAACTTTAAAACAGCACGTTTGAGCTTTAATCTGCGTTTAACGCGTAAACAGCATAAAACGACGAATTTTTTTATTATTCGTTTTTATTAATAATGCGTCTATTTGAACGATTTCAACGATCTAAAATGCTTGAAAATACCTATTTTAGCAAAACAGCACGTTTTGAGCTTTAATCTGCGTTTTAACGCGTAAAACAGCATAAAACGACGAATTTTTATTATTCGTTTTTTATTATGTGCTTCTATTTGAACGATTTCAACGATCTAAATGCTTGAAAATGCTTATTTAGCAAAACAGCACGTTATAGGCTTTATTCTGCGTTTAACGCGTAAAACAGCATAAAACGACGAAATTTACATTATTCGTTTTTATTAATATTGCGTCTATTTGAACGATTTCAACGATTAAAATGCTTGAAAATGCTTATTTTTAGCAAAACAGCACGTTTTGAGCTTTAATCTGCGTTTTAACGCGTAAAACAGCATAAAACGACGAATTTTTTATTATTCGTTTTTTTATTAATATTGCTTCTATTTGAACGGTTCAACGATCTAAAATGCTTGAAAATGCTAATTTTAGCAAAACAGCGTTTGAGCTTTATTCTGCGTTTTAACGTAAAACAACACTTATAAAACGACAGAAATTTTATTATTCGTTTTATTAATATTGCTTCTATTTAAACGATTTCAACGATCGTCTTGAAAATGCTTATTTTAGCAAAACAGCACGTTTTGAGCTTTAATCTGCGTTTAACGCACGTAAAACCAACATAAAAACGACAAATTTTATTATTCGTTTTTATTCATATTACTTCTATTGAACTGATTTCAACCATCTAAAATGCTTAATCTTATTTTATAAAACAGCACGTTTGAGCTTTAATCAGCGTTTAACGCGTAAAACAGCTTTATAAAAACGACAGAGAATTTTTATTCGTTTTTTATTAATATTGCGTCTGTTGAACGATTTCAACGATCTAAAATGCTTGAAAATACTTATTTTAGCAAAACAGCACGTTTGAGCTTTAATCTGCGTTTTTAACGCGTAAAACAACATAAAACGACGAATTTTTTATTATTCGTTTTTTATTAATGTTGCTTCTATTTGAACGATTTCAACGATCTAAAATGCTTGAAAATGCTTATTTTGTAAACAGCGTTTGAGCTTAATCTGCGTTTTAACGCGTAAAACAACATAAAACGACGAAGATTTTCCTATTCGTTTTATTAATATTGCGTCTATTTGAACGATTTCCAACGATCTAAAATGCTTGAAATGCTTATTTTAGCAAAACAGCATGTTTGAGCTTTAATCTGCGTTTTAACGCGTAAAACAGCATAAAAACGACAGATTTTTTATTATTCGTTTTTATTAATATTGCGTGTTGAACGGTTTAACGATCTAAATGGCAGAAAATGCTTATTTTAGCAAAACAGCACGTTTTTGAGCTTTAATCTGCGTTTTAACGCGTAAAACAGCATAAAATGACCCATTTTTATTATTCGTTTTTAATTAATATTGCGTCTGAACGATGATTTCGACGATCTAAAATGCTTGAAAATGCTTATTTTAGCAAAACAGCGAAGTTTGAGCTTTAAGCTGCGTTTTAACGCGTAAAACAGCATAAAAACGACGAATTTTTTTATTATTCGTTTTTTATTAATATTGCTTCTATTTGAACGATTTCAACAATCTAAAATGCTTGAAAATGTATTTTATAAAACAGCACGTTTGAGGCTTTTATTCTGCGTTTTAACGCGTAAAACAACATAAAAACGACGAAATTTTATTATTCGTTTTGATATTGCGTCTATTTGAACGATTTCAACGATCTAAAATGCTTGAAATGCTTATTTAAGCAAAACAGCGTTTTGAGCTTTAATCTGCGTTTAACGCGTAAAACAACATAAAACGGCAATTTTTATTGTTCGTTTTATTATTATTGCTTCAATTTCGCAAACGATTTCAACGATCTAAAATGCTTTGAAAATGCTTATTTAGCAAATCGGCACGTTTTGAGCTTTTAATCACTACGTTTTAACGCGTAAAACAGCATAAAACGACAATTTTATTATTGTTTTATTCGTATTGCTTCTATTTGAACGATTTCCAGCGATCTAAAATGCTTGAAAATGCTTATTTTTAGCAAAACAGCACGTTTGAGCTTTAATCAGCGTTTTAACGCGTAAACAGCATAAAACGACAGAAATTTTTATTATTCGTTTTATTAATATTGCGTCTATTTGAACGATTTCAACGATCTAAAATGCTTGAAAATGCTTATTTTAGCAAAACAGCACGTTTTGAGCTTTAATCTGAGTTTTTAACGCGTAAAACAGCGCATAAAACGACGAATTTTTTATTATTCGTTTTTTATTATCATAGCTATATTTGAACGATTACAACGATCTAAATGCTTGAAATGCTTATTTTAGCAAAACAGCACGTTTTGAGCTTTAATCTGCGTTTTAACGCGTAAACAGCATAAAACGACGAATTTTTATTATTCGTTTTTATTAATATTGCTTCTGTTGAACGTTTCAACGATCTAAAATGCTTGGTGCTTATTTTAGCAAAACAGCACGTTCTGAGCTTTTATTCTGCGTTTTAACGCGTAAAACAGCATAAAAAGACGAAATTCTATTATTCGTTTTTATTAATATTGCGTCTATTTGAACGATTTCAACGATCTAAAATGCTGAAAATGCTTATTTTAGCAAAACAGCACGTTTTGAGCTTTAATCTGCGTTTTAACGCGTAAAACAGCATAAAATGACGAATTTTTATTATCGTTTTTTATTAATATTGCTTCTATTTAACGATTTCAACGATCTAAAATGCTTGAAAATGCTTATTTTAGCAAAACAGCACGTTTTGAGCTTTTAATCTGCGTTTTAACGCGTAAAATAGCATAAAAGACGAATTTTTTATTATTCGTTTTTATTAATATTGCTTCTATTTGAACGATTTCAACGATCTAAAATGCTTGAAAATGCTTATTTTAGCAAAACAGCACGTTTTGAGCTTTAATCGCGTTTTAACGCGTAAAACAGCATAAAACGACGAATTTTTATTATTCGTTTTTTTAATATTGCGTCTTTTGAACGATTTCAACGATTCAAATGCTTGAAAATGCTTATTTTAGAAAACATCACGTTTTGAGCTTTAATCAGCGTTTTAACGCGTAAAACAGCATAAAAACGACGAATTTTTATTATTCGTTTTTATTAATATTGCGTCTATTTGAACGATTTCAACGATCTAAAATGCTGAAAATGCTTATTTTAGCAAAACAGCACGTTTTGAGCTTTAATCTGCGTTTTAACGCGTAAAACAGCATAAAACGACGAATTTTTATTATTCGTTTTTTATTCTATTGCTTCTATTTGAACGATTTCAACGATCTAAAATGCTTGAAAATGCTTATTTTAGCAAAACAGCACGTTCTGAGCTTTATTCTGCGTTTTAACGCGTAAAACAGCATAAAAAGACGAAATTCTATTATCTTCGTTTTTATTAATATTGCGTCTATTTGAACGTGATTTCAATCGATCTAAAAAGCTGGTAAAATGCTTTATTTTAGCAAAAACAGCACGTGTTTTAAGCTTTATTCTGCGTTTTAACGCGTAAAACAGCATAAAACGACGAATCTTTGTATATTATTCGTTTTTATTAATATTGCGTCTATTTGGAACGATTTCAACGATCTAAAAATGCTTGAAAATGCTTATTTTAGCAAAAACAGCACGTTTTGAGTTTCAATCTGCGTTTTAACGCGTGTTCGTTATAAAAACGACGAATTTTTTAATACTCGTTTTATTAATATTGTTTATTTGAACGTGATTTCAACGATCTAAAATGCTTGAAAATCGTTTTATTTTAGCAAAACAGCATGTTTTGAGCTTTAATCTGCGTTTTAACGTAAGGCAAACAGCATAAAACGACGAATTTTTATTATTCGTTTTTATTAATATTGCGCTCATTTGAACGATTTCAACGATCTAAAAAAATGCTTTTGAAAATGCATATTTTAGCAAAAACAGCACGTTTTGAGCTTATTCTGCGTTTTAACGCGTAAAACAGCATAAAACGACGAAATTTTTATTATTATTCGTTTTTACAATATTGCGTTCATTTGAACGATTTCAACGATCTAAAATGCTTGAAAAATGCTTATTTTAGCAAAACAGCACGTTTTGAGCTTTTAATCTGCGTTTTAACGCGTAAAAAACAGCTTTAAAATGACGAATTTTTTTATTATTCGTTTTTATTAATATTGTTTCTATTTAAAACGATTTCAACGATCTAAAATGCTTGAAAATGCTTATTCTAGCAAAACAGCACGATTTGAGTTTTAATCTGCGTTTTAACGCGTAAAACAGCATAAAACGACGAATTTTTATTATTCGTTTTATTAATATTGCTTCTATTTTGAACGATTTCAACGATCTAAAAATGCTTGAAAAATGCTTATTTTAGCAAAACAGCACGTTTTTGAGCTTTAATCTGCGTTTTAACGCGTAAACAGCATAAAAAACGACGAAATTTTTATTATTCGTTTTTATTAATATTGGTGTCTATTTGAAACGATTTCAACGATCTAAAAATGCTTGAAAAATGCTTATTTAAAGGTAAAACAGCATCGTTTTAAGTTTTAATCTGCGTTTTAACGCGTAAAACAAAGCATAAAAATACGAATTTTTTTATTATTCGTTTTTATTAATATTGTTTTATTTAAAACGATTTCACCGATCTAAAATGCTTGAAAATGCTTATTTTAGCAAAAACAGCACGTTTTGAGCTTTAATCTGCGTGTTTTAACGCGTAAAACAGCATAAAACGGACGAAATTTTATTATTCGTTTTATTCATATTGCTTCTATTTGAACGATTTCAACGATCTAAAATGCTTGAAAATGCTTATTTTAGCAAAACAGCACGTTTTGAGCTTTAATCAGCGTTTTAACGCGTAAAACAGCATAAAAACGACGAAAACTTTTTATTATTCGTTTTTTATTACTATTGCGCTCATTTGGAAACGTACTTCAACGATTCAAAATCCTTTGAAAATGCTTATTTTAGCAAAACAGCATCGTTTTGAGTTTTAATCTGCGTTTTAACGCGTAAAACAGCATAAAAACGACGAATTTTTTGCCATAGTTTTTTATTAATATTGCTTCTATTTGAACGATTTCAACGATTCAAAATGCTTGAAAATGCTTATTTTAGCAAAACAGCACGTTTTGAGCTTTAATCTGCGTTTTAACGCGTAAACAGCATAAAAAAAACGACGCATTTTTATTATTCTTTTTTATTAATATTGCTTCTTTTTTGAACGATTTCAACGATAAAAAATGTTGAAAATGCATTTTAGCAAAACAGCACTTTTTTGAGCTTTAATCTGCGTTTAACGCGAAAAAAGCATAAAAGACGAATTTTTATTTTTCGTTTTTATTAATATTTTATTTAACGATTTCAAATCAAAAAATGCGAAAATGTTTATTTTAGAAAAAACAGCAGTTTTGAGTTTTAATCGCGTTTTAACGCGAAAACAAAAAAACGACGAATTTTTTTATTATTGTTTTTTTAATATTGTTTTTTTGGGGAACGATTTAACGAAAAAAATTTCTGGCAAGCAAAACAGCACGTTTTGAGTTTTTTTCGGGTTTTAACGCGTAAAACAGCATAAAACGACAAAATTTTTATTATTCTTTTATTAATTTTGGGCCCATTTGAACGATTTCAACGATCTAAAATGCTTGAAAATGCTTATTTTAGCAAAAAGCACGTTTTGAGTTTAATCGCGTTTTAACGCGAAAAAAGCAAAAAAAACGAAAAATTTTTTTATTGTTTTTTTAATATTGTTTATTTGAACGATTTCAACGATTAAAATGCTGAAAATGTTTATTTTAGCAAAACACACTTTTTGGGGTTTATTCGCTTTTTTGCGAAAAACAGCATAAAACGAGAAATTTTTTATTATTCGTTTTTTTAATATTGCGCCCTTTTGAAGATTTCAAGATCAAAATGCTTGAAAAGTTATTTTGAAAAAACAGCAGTTTTGAGTTTTAATCTGCGTTTTCCCCGCGTAAAACACAAAAAAAAGACGAATTTTTATTATTCTTTTTTTATTAATATTGCTTCATTTAAAGGGATTTCAACGATCTAAAATGCTTGAAAATGCTTATTTTAGCAAAACAGCACTTTTTGAGTTTTAAATCTGGTTTTAACGCGTAAAACAGCATAAAACGACGAATTTTTATTATTCGTTTTATTAATAATGCGTCTATTTGAACGATTTCAACGATCTAAAATGCTTGAAAATGCTTATTTTGTGCAAAAACAGCACGTTTTGAGCTTTTATCTGCGTTTTAACGCGTAAAACAGCATAAAAAATGACGAATTTTTATTATTCGTTTTTATTAATATTGCTTCTATTTAAACGATTTCAACAATCTAAAAATGCTTGAAAATGCTTATTTTAGCAAAAAACAGCGTTTTGCTTTCTTTAATCTGCGTTTTAACGCGTAAAACAGCATAAAACGACGAAATTTTTATTATTATTCGTTTTTATTCATATTGCTTCATTTCAACGATTTCAACGATTCAAAATTGAAAATGCTTATTTTAGCAAAACAGCACGTTTTTGAAAGCTTTAATCTGCGTTTTAACGCGTAAAACAGCATAAAACGACGAATTTTTAATATTCGTTTTTGCCAATATTGCGTCTATTTGAACGTGATTTCAACGATCTAAAAATGCTTGAAAAATGCTTATTTTAGCAAAACAAAGCACGTTTTGAGCTTTAATCTGCGTTTTAACGTAAACAGCATAAAACGACGAATTTTTATTATTCGTTTTTATTAATATTGCTTCTTTTTGAACGATTTCAACGAGCCAAAATGCTTGAAAATGCTTATTTAGCAAAACAGCACGTTTTGAGTTTTTAATCTGCGTTTTAACGCGTAAAAACAAAAGCATAAAAAACGACGAATTTTTTATTATTCGTTTTATTAATATTGCGTCTATTTGAACGATTTCAACGATCTAAAATGCTTGAAAATGCCTATTTTAGCAAAACAGCACATTTTGAGCTTTAATCTGAGTTTTAACAAACAGCAAAACCATAAGGTTATTCGTTTTTTATTAATATTGCTTCTATTTGAACGATTTCAACAATCTAAAATGCTTGAAAATGTTTATTTCAGCAAAACAGCACGTTTTGAGCTTTTATTCTGCGTTTTAACGCGTAAACGTGCTATAAAACGACGAAATTTTTATTATTCGTTTTTATTAATATTGCGTCTATTTGAACGATTTCAACGATCTAAAAATGCTTGAAAAATGCTTTATTTTAGCAAAACAGCACGTTTTGAGCTTTAACGGCGTTTTTAACGCGTAAACAGCATAAAAACGACGAAATTTTTATTATTCGTTTTATTAATATTGCTTCTATTTGAACAATTTCAACGATCTAAAATGCTTGAAAATGCTTATTTTAGCAAAACAGCACGTTTTGAGCTTTTAATCTGCGTTTTAACGCGTAAAACAGCATGTTCACGAATTTTTTTATTATTCGTTTTTTATTAATATTGTTTATTTGAACGATTTCAACGGATCTAAAATGCTTGAAAATGCTTTCTATTTTAGCAAAACATATCGTTTTGAGTTTTTCTCTGCGTTTTAACGCGTAAAACAGCATAAAAACGACGAAATTTTTATTGCTCTTTTTATTAATATTGCGTCTATTTGAACGATTTGAACGATCTAAAATGCTTGAAAATGCTTTTATTTTAGCAAAACAGCACGTTTTGAGCTTTAATCTGCGTTTTAACGCGTAAACAGCATAAAATGACGAATTTTTATTATTCGTTTTTATTAATATTGCTTCTATTTAAAACGATTTCAAATAATCTAAAAATGCTTTAAAATGCTTTATTTTAGCAAAACAGCACGTTTTGAGCTTTTAATCTGCGTTTAACGCGTAAAACAGCATAAAACGACGAAATTTTTATTATTTGTTTTTTATTCATATTGCTTCTATTTGAACGATTTCAACGATCTAAAAATGCTTGAAAATGCTTATTTTAGCAAAAACAGCACGTTTTGAGCTTTAATCTGCGTTTAACGTAAAACAGCATAAAACGACGATTTTTTATTATTCGTTTTTATTAATATTGCGTCTATTTGTCGATTTCAACGATCTAAAATGCTTGAAAATGCTTATTTTAGCAAACAGCATCGTTTTGAGCTTTTAATCTGTGTTTTAACGTGCGTAAAACAGCATAAAACGACGAATTTTTATTATTCGTTTTTATTAATATTGCTTCTATTTGAACGATTTCAACGATCTAAAATGCTTGAAAATGTTATTTTAGCAAACAGCACGTTTGAGTTTTTTAATCTGCGTTTCTTAATCGCGTAAAACAGCATAAAACGACGAATTTTTTATTCGTTTTTATTAATAATATTGCGCCCATTTGAACGCTTCCCAACGATCTAAAATGCTTGAAAATGCCTATTTTAGCAAAACAGCACATTTTTGAGTTTAATCTGCGTTTTAACGCGTAAAACTGCATAAAACGACGAATTTTTATTATTCGTTTTTATTAATATTGCTTCTATTTGAACGATTTCAACGATCTAAAAATGCTTGAAAATGCTTATTTTAGCAAAACAGCACGTTTTGAGCTTTAATCTGCGTTTTAACGCGTAAAACAGCATAAAAACGACGAATTTTTTATTATTCGTTTTTATTAATATTGCGTCTATTTGAACGATTTCAACGATCTGAAAGGCTTTGAAAATGCCTATTTTAGCAAAACAGCATGTTTTGAGTTTTAATCTGCGTTTTAACGCGTAAAACAGCATAAAAACGACGAATTTTTTATTATTCGTTTTTATTAATATTGCTTCTATTTGAACGATTTCAACGATCAAAAATGTTTTGAAAATGCTTATTTTTAGCAAACAGCACGTTTTGAGTTTTATTCTGCGTTTTAACGCGTAAAACAGCATAAAAACGACGAATTTTTATTATTCGTTTTTATTAATATTGTTTCTATTTGAACGATTTCAACAATCTAAAATGCTTGAAAATGCTTTATTTTAGCAAAACAGCATCGTTTTGAGTTTTATTCTGCGTTTTAACGCGTAAAACAGCATAAAAACGACGAAATTTTTATTATTCGTTTTTATTAATATTGCGTCTATTTGAACGGATTTCAACGATCTAAAATGCTTGAAAATGTTTATTTTAGCAAAACAGCACGTTTTGAGTTTTAATCTGCGTTTTAACGCGTAAAACAGCATAAAAACGACGAAATTTTTATTATTCGTTTTTATTAATATTGCTTCTATTTGAACAATTTCAACGATCTAAAATGCTTGAAAATGCTTATTTTAGCAAAACAGCACGTTTTGAGCTTTAATCTGCGTTTTAACGCGTAAAACAGCATAAAAACGACGAATTTTTTATTATTCGTTTTTATTAATATTGCTTCTATTTGAACGATTTCAACGATCTAAAATGCTTGAAAATGCTTATTTTAGCAAAACAGCACGTTTTGAGCTTTTTCTGCGTTTTAACGCGCTAAAACAGCATAAAAACGACGAAATTTTTATTATTCGTTTTTATTAATATTGCGTCTATTTGAACGGATTTGAACGATCTAAAATGCTTGAAAATGCTTATTTTAGCAAAACAGCACGTTTTGAGCTTTAATCTGCGTTTTAACGCGTAAAACAGCATAAAAATGACGAATTTTTATTATTGTTTTTATTAATATTGCTTCTATTTAAACGATTTCAACAATCTAAAAATGCTTGAAAATGCTTATTTTAGCAAAACAGCACGTTTTGAGCTTTAATCTGCGTTTTAACGCGTAAACAGCATAAAAACGACGAAATTTTTATTATTTGTTTTTATTCATATTGCTTCTATTTGAACGATTTCAACGATCTAAAATGCTTGAAAATGCTTATTTTAGCAAAACAGCACGCTGGTTTTAACGCGTAAAACAGATAAAAACAAATTTATTATTCGTTTTTAAAATTGCGTCTTTTTGGGACGATTCAACGTTCTAAAGCTTGAAAATGCTTATTTTAGCAAAAACAGCACGTGTGATTTTTAATCTGCGTTTTAACGCGTAAAAACCCCATAAAAACGACGAAATTTTATTATCTTTTTTTATTTAATATTGCTTTTTTTTTAACGATTTCAACGATCTAAAATGTTTTGAAAATGCTTATTTTAGCAAAACAGCACGTTTTGGCTTTAATCTGCGTTTTAACGCGTAAAACAGCATAAAAACGACGATTTTTATTATTCGTTTTTATTAATATGGTCTATTTAACGATTTCAACGATCTAAAAATGCTTGATAATGCTTATTTTAGCAAAAAGCACGTTTTGTTTAAAATCTGCGTTTTAACGGTAAAACAGCATAAAACGACGAATTTTTTTTAAATTCGTTTTTATTAATATTGCTTATTTGAACGATTTCAACGATCTAAAATGCTTGAAAATGCTTATTTTAGCAAACAGCACGTTTTGAGTTTAATTGCGTTTTAACGCTAAACGATAAAAAGACGAATTTTTTATTATTCGTTTTTATAATATTGCGTCTATTTGAAGGGATTTCAACGATCAAAATGCTTAAAAAATGCCTGTTTTAGCAAAACAGCATGTTTTGAGTTTATCTGCGTTTTAACGCGTAAAACGCAAAAAACGACGAATTTTTATTATTCGTTTTTATTAATATTGCTTCTATTTGAACGATTTCAACGATCCAAAATGCTTGAAAATGCTTTTTTTTAAAAGAAAAGACGTTTTACTTTTTTTTAAGAAAAAAAAAATTTAAAACGACGTTTTTTTTATTTTCTTTTAAAATTTTCCAAAAAAAAAAAAAAAAAAAAAAAAAAAAAACCCCCCCC
>NW_027046852.1:0-19868 GCF_025399875.1 Dalotia coriaria | reverse complement strand
TCGTTTTATGCTGTTTAACGCGTTAAAAACGCAGATTAAGGCCCCCAAAAGGGCTGTTTTGCAAAAATAAGCATTTTCAAGCATTTAGATCGTTGAGATCGTTCAAATAGACGCAATATTAATAAAAAAAAAAAAATAAAAATTTCGTCTTTTTTATGCTGTTTTACGCGTTAAAACGCAGTTTAAAAACAAAACGTGCTTTTTTGCTAAAAAAAGGGATTTTCAAGCATTTTAGATCGTTAAAAATCGTTCAAATAGAAGCAATATTAAAAAAAAACGAATAAAAAAAAATTCTTTCGTTTTATGCTGTTTTACGTGTTAAAACGCAGATTAAAACTCAAAAGGGCTGTTTTGCTAAAACTAAGCATTTTCAAGCTTTTTTAGATCGTTGAAGTCGTTCAAATAGACGCAATAAAAAAAAAAACGAAAAAAAAAAATTTCGTCGTTTTATGCTTTTTTTCGCGTTAAAACGCTGAAAAGCTAAAAAACGTGCTTTTTTTGCAAAAAAAGCATTTTCAAGCTTTTTTAGATCTTTGGGAAACCGTTCAAATAGACGCAATATTAAAAAAAAACAAATAATAAAAATTCGCCCGTTTTACGCTTTTTTTACCCCAAAAGGGGGGGAAAAACTCAAACTTCTGTTTTCTAAAAAAAAGCATTTTAAAACATTTTAGATCGTTGAAATCGTTCAAATAAAAGGGCTATTAAAAAAAACGAATAAAAAAAATTTCGTCTTTTTTTGGGCTTTTTTACGCTTTAAAAACGCAGATTAAAGCTCAAAACGTGCTGTTTTGCAAAAAATAAGCATTTTCAAGCATTTTAGATCGTTGAAATCTTTCAAAAGACGCAATATTAAAAAAAAACGAATAAAAAAAAAATTCGTCGTTTTTATGCTGTTTTACGCGTTAAACGCAGTTTGCTCAAACGTGCTTTTTTGCTAAAATAAGCATTTTCAAGCGTGATCGTTGAAATCTTTCCCCAAATAGAAGCAATATTGAAAAAAAAAAACGAATAAAAAAAAATTCGTCTTTTTTATGCTGTTTTACGCGTTAAAACGCAGATTAAAACTAAAAACGTGCTGTTTTGCTAAAATAAGCATTTTCAAAGCATTTTAGATCGTTGAAATCTTTCCCAAATAGAAGCAATATTAAAAAAAAACGAATAAAAAAATTCGCCCAATGTTGTTTTTACGCTTTAAAAACGCAGTTTAAAAACTCAAAACGTGCTTTTTTTGCTAAAATAAGCTTTTTCCCAAGCTTTTTTAGATCGTTGAAATCTTCCCAAATAGAAGCAATATTAAAAAAAACGAATAATAAAAATTTCGTCTTTTTTATGTTGTTTTCGCTTTAAAAAACGCAGAATAAAACTAAAAAACGTGCTGTTTTGCTAAAATAAGCTTTTTCAAGCTTTTTTAGATCGGGGAAATCGTTCAAATGGGACTAATAAAAATAAAAACGAATAAAAAAAATTTTCGTCGTTTTATGCGTTTTACGCGTTAAAAGCAGAAAAAAAGCTCAAAACGTGCTGTTTTGCTAAAATAAGCATTTTCAAGCATTTTAGACTTTGGGAAATCGTTCAAAAGACGCAATATTAAAAAAAAACGAATAAAAAAAATTCGTCGTTTTATGCTTTTTTTACGCGTTAAAACGCAGTTTAAAAAGCCCCAAAAAGGGCTGTTTTGCTAAAAAAAAAGCATTTTCAAGCTTTTTTAAAAATCGTAGAAATCGTTCAAATAAAAACAATATTTTTTAAAAACGAATAAAAAAAAATTCGTCGTTTTATGCTGTTTTACGCGTTAAAACGCAGATTAAACTCAAAAGGCTGTTTTGCTAAAATAAGCTTTTTTCGCTTTTTTAGATCGTTGAAATCGTTAAAAATAGACGCAATAAATAAAAAAGAATAATAAAAAATTTCGTCTTTTTTATGCTGTTTTACGCGTCAAAACGCAGATTAAGGCTCAAAACGTGCTTTTTTTGCTAAAAAAAAAGCTTTTCAAGCATTTTAGACGTTGAAATCTTTTTAAATAGAAGCAATATTAAAAAAAAAACGAATAAAAAATTCGTCGTTTTTATGCTTTTTTTCCCCTTTAAAAACCGCAGTTTTAAAACTAAAAAACGTGCTTTTTTTGTTTAAAAAAAAGATTTTCAAGCATTTTAGATCGTTGAAATCGTTCAAATAGACGCAAAAAAAATAAAAACGAATAAAAAAAAATTTCGTCTTTTTTATGCTGTTTTACGCGTTAAAACCCCAGAAAAAAAGCTCAAAACGTGCTTTTTTTAACAAAATAAACATTTTCAAGCTTTTTGATCGTTAAAATTTTAAAAATAGAGGGAATATTAAAAAAAAAACGAATAATAAAAATTTCGTCGTTTTTATGTTGTTTTCCCGGCTTTAAAAACGCAGAAAAACTCAAAAAAAAAGTTGTTTTTGCTAAAAAAAAAGCATTTTCAAGCTTTTTTAGATCGTTGAAATCGTTCAAATAGAAGAATATTAAAAAAAAAACGAATAATAAAAATTGTCGTTTTATGTTGTTTTACGGGGTTAAAACGCAGTTTAAAAAGCCCAAACGTGCTGTTTTGCTAAAAAAAAAGCATTTTCAAGCATTTTAGATCGTTGAAATCGTTCAAATAGACGCAAATATTAATAAAAACGAATAATGTAAATTCGTCGTTTTAAAGCTGCTTACGCGTTAAAACGCAGACAAAAGCTCAAAAACGTGCTGTTTTGCTAAAATAAGCATTTTCGGCATTTTAAATCGCTGAAATCGTTTGCAAATAGGAAGCAATATTAATAAAAAACGAATAATAAAAAATTCGTCATTTTATGCTGTTTCCACGCGTTAAAAACGCAGGATTGCGCCTCAAAACGCGCTGTTTTGCTAAAAATAAGCGATTTTCAAAGCATTTTAGGATCACCGTTGGAAATCGTTCAAATAGAAGCTACTATTAATAAAAAACGAATAATAAAAATTCGTCAAATGTTTTATGCTGTTTTACGCGTTAAAAACGCAGATTAAAAGCTCAAACGTGCTGTTTTGCTAAAATAAGCATTTTCAAGCATTTTAGGATCGTTGAAATCGTTCAAATAGAAGCACAATATTAATAAAAACGAATAATAAAAATTCGTCGTTTTACGATGTTTTACGCGTTAAACGCAGATTAAAAGCTCAAAACGTGCTGTTTTGCTAAAATAAGCATTTTCAAGCATTTTAGATCGTTGAAATCGTTCAAATAGACGCAATATTAATAAAAACGAATAATAAAAATTCTGCCGTTTTATGTTGTTTTACGCGTCAAAACGCAGATTAAGGCTCAAAACGTGCTGTTTTGCCAAAAATAAGCATTTTCTGCCATTTTAGATCGTTGAAATGTTCAAATAGAAGCAATATTAATAAAAATCTAAATGGTCAAAAAATTCGTCGTTTTTATGCTGTTTTATGCGTTAAACGTAGATTAAAACTCAAACGTGCTGTTTTGCTAAAAATAAGCATTTTCAAGCATTTTAGATCGTTGAAATCGTTCAAATAGACGCGTAATAAAATAAAAACGAATAATAAAAATTCTGTCGTTTTATGCTGTTTTACGCGTTAAAAACGCAGAATAAAGCTCAAACGTGCTGTTTTGCTGCTAAAATAAGCATTTTCGCTACTTTAGATCATTGAAATCGTTCAAATAGAGACGCAATATTAATAGCGTAAAAACGAATAATAAAAATTTCGTCGTTTTTTATGCTGTTTTACGCGTTAAAACGCAGATTAAAAGTTCAAACGTGCTGTTTTGCTAAAATAAGCATTTTCAAGCATTTTAGATCGTTGAAATCGTTCAAATAGACGTGCGCATTATTAATAAAAACGAATAATTAAAATTTCGTCGTTTTATGCTGTTTACGCGTTAAAACGCTGATTAAAGCTCAAAACGTGCTGTTTTTTGCTAAAAATAAGCATTTTCAAGCATTTTGATCGTTGAAATCGTTCAAATAGACGCAATAATATTAATAAAAAAACGAATAATGCGTACCCGTCGTTTTATAAGCGTTTACGCGTTAAAACGCAGATTAAAAGCTCAAAACGTGCTGTTTTGCTAAAATAAGTATATTTTCAAGCATTTTAGATCGCTGAAATCGTTCAAATAGCTAAATATTAATAAAAAATACTAAAAATTCGTCAAGTTTTGTATGCTGTTTTACGCGTTGCGCAGATTAAAAGCTCAAAACGTGCTGTTTTGCTAAAATAAGCATTTTCAAGCATTTTAGATCGCTGAAATCGTTCAAATAGAAGCAATATTAACAAAAAAACGAATAATAAAAATTCGTCGTTTTTACGCTGTTTTAATGCGCGTTAAAACGCAGATTGCGCCTCAAACGTGCTGTTTTGCTAAAATAAGCATTTTCAAGCATTTCAGATCGTTGAAATCGTTCAAATAGACGCAATAAAAATAAAAACGAATAATAATAATTTCGTCGTTTTTATGCTGTTTTACGCGTCAAAACGCGCAGATTAAGGCTCAAACGTGCTGTTTTGCTAAAAATAAGTATTTTCAAGCATTTTAGATCGTTGAAATTGCCCAAATAGAAGCAATATTAATAAAAACGAATAATAAAAATTAAAATTCGTCGTTTTTATGTTGTTTTACGCGTTAAACGCAGATTAAAACTCCAAAACGTGCTTGTTTTGCTGCTAAAATAAAGCATTTTCAAGCATTTTAGATCGCTGAAATCGTTCAAATAGACGCAATAAAAAATAAAAACGAATAATAAAATTGTCGCTTTTATGCTGTTTTACGTAAGTGTTAAAACGCAGAACAAAGCTCAAAAACGTTGTTTTGCTAAAATAAGCATTTTCAAGCATTTTAGATCATTGAAATCGTTCAAATAGACGCGCAATATTAATAAAAAACGTGAATAAAAATTTCGTCGTTTTTAGGCAAGTTGTTTACGCGTTAAAACGCAGATTAAAGCTCAAAACGTGCTGTTCTTTTATTAAATAAGCATTTTCAAGCATTTTAGATCGTTGAAATCGTTCAATAGAGGCAAGTAATAAAATAAAAACGAATAATAAAATTTCGTCAGTTTTATGCTGTTTTACGCGTTAAAACGCAGAATAAATTCAAAACGTGCTGTTTTGCTGTACTAAGTATTTTCAAGCATTTTAGATCGTTGAAATCGTTCAAATAGACGCAATATTAATAAACAATAATGTACCCCCATCGTTTTATGCTGTTTCACGCGTTAAACGCAGGATTAAAGCTCAAAACGTATTGTTTTATGCTAAAATAAGCATTTTCAAGCATTTTAGATCGTCGAAATCGTTCAAATAGAGCAATATTAATAAAAAACGAATAATAAAAATTCGTCGTTTTATGTTGTTTTACGCGTTAAAACGCAGATTAAAAGCTCAAAGGTGCTGTTTTGCTAAAATAAGTATTTTCAAGCATTTTAGATCGTTGAAATCGTTCAAATAGACGCACATTAATAAAAAACGAATAATAAAAAATTCGTCGTTTTTATGTTGTTTAACGCGTTAAAACGTTACATTGCTGCTCAAACGTGCTGTTTCGCTAAAATAAGCATTTTCAAGCATTTTAGATCGTTGAAATCGTTCAAATAGATCGCACATTAGTAAAAACGAATAATAAAAAATTTCGTCGTTTTATGCTGTTTTACGCGCGTTAAAACGCAGATTAAAATAAACGTGCTGTTTTTGCTAAAATAAGATTTTCAAGCATTTTAGATCGTTAAACGTTCAAATAGAAGCAATATTAATAAAAAACGAATAATAAAAAATTCGTCGCTTTATGCTGTTTTACGCGTTAAAACGGTGACAAAGCTCAAAACGTGCTGTTTTGCTAAACAAGCATTTTCAAGCATTTTAGATCGTTGAAATCGTTCAAATAGAAGCAATATTAATAAAAAACGAATAATAAAAAATTCGTCGTTTTGCGCTGTTTTACGCGTTAAAACGCAGATTAAAGCTCAAAACGTGCTGTTTTGCTAAAATAAGATTTTCAAGCATTTAGATCAAGCTGAAATCGTTCAACAGGGAAGCAATATTAATAAAAAACGAATAATAAAAATTCGTCGTTTTATGCTGTTTTACGTTAAAACGCAGATTAAAACTCAAAACGTGCTGTTTTGCTAAAATCCAAGCATTTTCAAGCATTTTAGATCGTTGAAGTCGTTCAAATAGACGTGCAATAAAAATAAAAACGAATAATAAAATTTCGTCGTTTTTATGCCGTTTTACGCGTTAAAACGCCATTAAAGCTCAAAACGTGCTGTTTTGCTAAATAAGCATTTTCAAGCATTTTAGATCGTTGAAATCGTTCAAATAGACGCAATATTAATAAAAACAAATAATAAAATTGTCGTTTTACGCTGTTTTACGCGTTAAACCCAGATTAAAGCTCAAAACGTGCTGTTTTGCTAAAATAAGCATTTTCAAGCATTTTAGATCGTTGAAACCGTTCAAATAGAAGCACACATTAATAAAAAACGAATAATAAAAATTTCGTCGTTTTATGTTGTTTTACGCGTTAAAAACGCAGATTAAAAGCTCAAAACGTGCTGTTTTGCTAAAATAAGCATTTTCGCTACTTTTTAGATCGTTGAAATCGTCTGGAAATAGACGCGCAATATTAATAAAAAAACGAATAATAAAATTCGTCGTTTTGCTGTTTTACGCGTTAAAAACGATTAAAAGCTCAAACGTGCTGTTTTGCTAAAAAATAAGCATTTTCAAGCATTTTAGATCGTTGAAATCGTTCAAATAGAAGCAATTATTGATAAAAACGAATAATAAAAATTCGTCGTTTTATGCTGTTTTACGCGTTAAAAACGCAGTGATTAAAGCTCAAAACGCTGCTTTTGCTAAAATAAGCACTTTTCTGCCATTTTAGATCGTTGAAATCGTTCAAATAGAAGCAATATTAATAAAAAACGAATAATAAAAATTCGTCGTTTTATGTTGTTTATGCGTTAAAACGCAGATTAAAGCTCAAAACGTGCTGTTTTGCTAAATAAGCATTTTCAAGCATTTTGATCGTTGAAATCGTTCAAATAGTAGCTAAATATTAATAAAACGAATACGTAAATTTCGTTTTTATGCTGTTTTACGCGTTAAAACGCAGAATAAAGCTCAAAAACGTGCTGTTTTGCTGCTAAAATAAGCATTTTCAAGCATTTTAGATCGTTGAAATCGTTCGTTAAATAGACGCACAAAATAAAAAACGAATAATAAAATTTCGTCGTTTTGCAGCGCTGTTTTACGCGTTAAAACGCAGAATAAAGCTCAAAACGTGCTGTTTCTTTGCTGTAACAAGCGATTTTTCAAGCATTTTAGATCGTTGAAATCGTTCAAATAGAAGCAATAATAAAAAACGAATAATAAAAAATTCGTCGTTTTTATGTTGTTTTACGCGTTAAACGCAGATTAAAACTCAAAAACGCTGTTTTGCTAAAATAAGCACTTCTCTACATTTTAGATCGTTGAAATGTTCAAATAGACGTACAATAAAAATAAAAACGAATAATAAAAATTTTCTTGCCGTTTTATGCTGTTTTACGCGTTAAACGGCAGAATAAAAGCTCAAAACGTGCTGTTTTGCTAAAATAAGCATTTTCGGCATTTTAGATCATTGAAATCGTTCAAATAGACGCAATATTAATAAAAACGAATAATAAAATTTCGTCGTTTTTATGTTGTTCTTACGCGTTAAAACGCAGATTAAAAGCTCAAAACGCTGTTTTGCTGCTAAAATAAGCATTTTCAAGCATTTTAGATCGTTGAAATCGTTCAAATAGAGGCAATAAAAATAAAACGAATAATAAAATTCTCGTCGTTTTATGCTGTTTTACGCGTTAAAATGCACAAAGCTCAAACGTGCTGCCGGTTAAAATAAGTGATTTTCAAGCATTTTAGATCGTTGAAATCGTTCAAATAGACGCAAATATTAATAAAGTTCACAATAAAATTTCATCGTTTTATAGCTGTTTTACGCGTTAAATGCAGATTAAAGCTCAAAACGTGTGCTAAGTTTTGCTAAAATAAGCATTTTTTAAGACATTTTAGATCGTCGAACCGTTCGCTAAATAGACGCAATATTAATAAAAACAAATAATAAAAATTTGTCGTTTTGTGCTGTTTTACGCGCTAAAACGCAGATTAAAGCTCAAAACGTGCTGTTTTGCTAAAATAAGCATTTTCAAGCATTTTAGATTGTTGAACCGTTCAACAGACGCAATAAAAATAAAAACAACAAATAATAAAAATTTCGTCGTTTTATTGTTTTTACGCGTTAAAACGCAGAATAAAGCTCAAAACGAGCTGTTCGTTACAAAATAAACATTTTCAAGCATTTTAGATCGTTGTTGAAATCGTTCCAAATAGATCGCAATATTAATAAAAAAACGAATAATAAAAATTTCTGTCGTTTTTATGTTGTTTTACGCGTTAAAACGCAGATTAAAGTTCAAACGTGCTGTTTTGCTAAAATAAGTATTTTCAAGCATTTTAGATCGTTGAAATCGTTCAAATAGAAGCAATATTAATAAAACGAATAGTAAAAAATTCGTCGTTTTATGCTGTTTTACGCGTTAAACGCAGATTAAAAGTTCAAAACGCGCTGTTTGCTAAAATAAGCATTTTCAAGCATTTTAGATCGTTGAAATCGTTCAAAGACGCAATATTAATAAAAAACGAATAATAAAAATTTCGTCGTTTTATGTTGTTTTACGCGTTAAAACGCTGATTAAAGCTCAAAACGCTGTTTTACAAAATAAGCATTTTCAAGCATTTTATCAAGTTGAAATCGTTCAAATAGACGCAATATTAATAAAAAACGAATAATAAAAAATTCGTCGTTTTTATGTTGTTTTACGCGCTAAACGCAGATTAAAGCAAAACGTGCTGTTTTGCTTAAAATAAGCATTTTCAAGCATTTTAGATCGTCGAAATCGTTCAAATAGAAGCAATATTAATAAAAAACGAATAAAAAATTCGTCGTTTTATGCTGTTTACGCGCTAAAACGCAGATTAAAGCTCCTCAAAAGGTGCTGTTTTGCTAAATAAGTATTTTCAAGCATTTTAGATCGTTGAAATCGTTCAAATAGACGCAATATTAATAAAAAACGAATACAAAAATTTCTGCTGTTTATGCTGTTTTACGTGTTAAAACGCTGATTAAAGCTCAAACGTGCTGTTTTGCTGCTAAAATAAGCATTTTCAATCATTTTAGATCGTTGAAATCGTTCAAATAGGACGCAATAATATTAATAAAACAAATAATAAAAACGTTTTATGTTGCCTTTACGTTAAAACGCAGATTAAAGCTCAAAAACGTGCTGTTTTGCTAAAATAAGCATTTTCAAGCATTTTTATCGTTGAAACCGTTCAAATAGAAGCAAATATTAATAAAAACGAATAATAAAATTTCGTCGTTTTATGCTGTTTTACGCTAAACTCAGGATTAAAGCTCAAACGTGCTGTTTTGCTAAAATAAGCATTTTCTGCCACGATCGTTGAAATCGTTCAAATAGAAGCAATATTAATAAAAAACGAATATTAAAAAATTCGTCGTTTTATGTTGTTTAACGCGTTAAATTCCGCAGATTAAGGCTCAAAACGTGCTGTTTTGCTGTACCAAGATTTTCTCAAGTATTTAGATCGTTGAAATCGTTCAAATAGACGCAATATTAATAAAAACGAATAATAAAAATTTCGTCGTTTTTATGCTGTTTTACGCGTTAAACGCAGATTAAAGCTTAAAATCGCTGTTTTGCTAAAATAAGCATTTTCAAGCATTTTGATCGCTGGAAATCGTCTTCAGCCAGAAGTACTACTAATAAAACGAATAATAAAAATTCGTCGTTTTATGTTGTCGCGTTAAAACGCAGATTAAAAGCTCAAAACGCGCTGTTTTGCTAAAATAAGTATTTTCAAGCATTTTGTGATCGTTGAAATTGCCCAAATAGAAGCAATATTAATAAAAACGAATAATAAAAATTGTCGTTTTGCTGTTTTACTAAACGCAGATTAAAGCCTTTCAAAACGTGTGCTGTTTTGCTAAAATAAGCATTTTCAAAGCATTTTAGATCGTTGAAATCGTTCAAATAGAAGCACATAATAAAAACGAATAATGTAAAAATTCGTCGTTTTATGCTGTTTTACGTGTTAAAACGCAGATTAAAAACTCAAACGTGCTGTTTTGCTAAATCCAAGCATTTTTCAAGCATTTTGTAGATCGTTGAAGTCGTTCAAATAGACGCACTAAAAATAAAAACGAATAATAAAATTTCGTCGTTTTATGCTGTTTTACGCGTTAAATCGCTGATTAAAGCTCAAACGTGCTGTTTTTGCTAAAATAAGCATTTTCAAGCATTTTAGATCGTTGAAATCGTTCAAATAGACGCAATATTAATAAAAACAAATAATAAAAATTCGTCGTTTTACGCTGTTTTACGCGTTAAAACGCAGATTAAAAGCTCAAAACGTGCTGTTTTGCTAAAAATAAGCATTTTCAAGCATTTTATATCGCTGAAATCGTTCAAATAGAAGCTAAATATTAATAAAAAAACGAATAATAAAAATTCGTCGTTTTGCCGCTGTTTTACGCTAAAACGCAGATTAAAAGCTCAAACGTGCTGTTTTGCTAAAATAAGCATTTTCAAGCATTTTTAGGATCGTTGAAATCGTCTCAAATAGACGCAATATTAATAAAAAACGAATAATAAAATTTCATCGTTTTTATGTTGTTTTACGCGCGTCAAAACGCAGATTAAGGCTCAACAAAAGGTTTTGCTAAAATAAGCATTTTCAAGCATTTAGATCGCTTGAAATAAGTGTTCCAATAGAGCTAACATTAATAAAAACAATACTGTGCACCTGTCGTTTTATGCTGTTTTACGCGTTAAAACGGCAGATTAAAACTCAAACGTGCTGTTTTGCTAAAATAAGCATTTTCAAGCATTTTAGATCGTTGGAAATCGTTCAAATAGACGCAATAAAATAAAAACGAATAATAAAAATTCCCTGTCGTTTTATGTTGTTTCGCCGTTAAAACGCAGATTGCGCCTTCAAACGTGCTGTTTGCTAAAATAAGCATTTTCAAGCATTTTAGATCGCTGAAACTGTTCAAATAGAAGCAATATTAATAAAAACGAATAATAAAAATTACCGTTTTATGCTGTTTTACGTGTTAAAACGCAGATTAAAACTCAAAACGTGCTGTTTTATGCTAAACTAAGCATTTTCAAGCATTTTAGATCGTTGAAGCCGTTCAAATAGACGCAATAAAAATAAAACGAATAATAAAAATTTCGTCGTTTTTATGTTGTTTTACGCGTTAAAATCGCTGATTAAGCTCAAACGTGTTGTTTTATAAAATACATTTTCAAGCATTTTAGATCGTTGAAATCGTTCAAATAGACGCGCAATATTAATAGTAAAAACAAATAATGCACCCGTCGTTTTACGCTGTTTTACGCGTTAAAACGCAGATTAAAGCTCAAACGTGCTGTTTTGCTACAAAAATAAGCATTTTCAAGCATTTTAGACGTTGAAATCGTTCAAATAGAAGCACATTAATAAAACGAATAATAAAAATTCGTCGTTTTACGCTGTTTTACGCGTTAAAAACGCAGATTAAAGCTCAAAACGTGCTGTTTTGCTAAATAAGCATTTTCAAGCATTTTAGATCGCTGAAAATCGTTCAAATAGACGCGCAATATTAATAAAAACGAATAATAAAAATTTCGTCGTTTTATGCTGTTTTACGCGTCAAACGCAGATTGCTGCTCAAAACGTGCTGTTTTGCTAAATAAGTATTTCAAGCATTTTAGATCGTTGAAATCGTTCAAATAGAAGCTAAATATAATAAAACGAATAATAAAAAATCTGTCGTTTTTATGCTGTTTTACGCGTTAAAAACGCAGATTAAAACTCAAAACGTGCTGTTTTGCTAAAATAAGCATTTTCAAGCATTTTAGATCGCTGGAAATCGTTCAAATAGGACGCAATAAAAATAAAACGAATAATGAAAAAATTGCCGTTTTTATGCTGTTTACGCGTTAAAACGCAGAATAAAGCCCAAACGTGCTGTTTTGCTAAAATAAGCATTTTCTCAAGCATTTTAGATCATTGAAATCGTTCAAATGACGCACAATATTAATAAAAACGAATAATAAAATTTTACCGTTTTTATGCTGTTTTACGCGTTAAAACGCAGATTAAAGTTCAAACGCGCTGTTTTGCTAAAATAAGCATTTTCGCCATTTAGATCGCTGAAAATCGTTCAACAGACGCACATTAATAAAAACGAATAATCAAAATTTCGTCGTTTTATGCTGTTTTACGCGTTAAAACGCTTACCAGCCTTCAAACGCTGTTTTGCTAAAATACATTTTCTTCAAGCATTTTGATCGTTGAAATCGTTCAACAGACGTACATTAATAAAACGCAAATAATAAAAAATTCGTCGTTTTATGTTGTTTTACGCGTTAAAACGCAGATTAAAGCTCAAAACGTGCTGTTTTGCTAAAATAAGCATTTTCAAGCATTTTAGATCGTTGAAATCGTTCAAATAGAAGCAATATTAACAAAAACGAATAATAAAAATTCGTCGTTTTACGCTGGTTTTACGCGTTAAAACGCAGATTAAAGCCTCAAAACGTGCTGTTTTGCTAAAATAAGTATTTTCAAGCATTTTAGATCGTTGAAATCGTTCAAATAGACGCAATAAAAAATAAAAACGAATAATAAAATTTCTGCTCGTTTTTATGCGTTTTACGTGCGTCAAAACAGACAAGGCTCAAAAACGTGCTGTTTTGCTAAAATAAGCATTTTCAAGCATTTTAGATCGTTGAAATCTTCAAATAGAAGCAAATATTAATAAAAACGAATAATAAAAATTAAAAAAATTCGTCGTTTTATGTTGTTTTACTGCGTTAAAACGCAGATTAAAACTCAAAACGTGCTGTTTTGCTAAAATAAGCATTTTCAAGCATTTTAGATCGTTGAAATCGTTCAAATAGGACGCAATAAAATAAAAACGAATGTAATAAAAAACTTTCGTCGTTTTTATGCTGTTTTGTACGCGTTAAAAACGTATACCGTGCCCAAAACGCCGGTTTTTGCTAAAATAAGCATTTTCAAGCATTTTATCATTGAAATCGTCTTCAAATAGACGCAATATTAATAAAACGAATAATAAAAATTTCGTCGTTTTTATGCTGTTTTACGCGTTAAAACGCAGGATTAAAGCTCAAAATCGCGCTTTCGCTGTTTTGCTAAAATAAGCATTTTCAAGCATTTGTAGATCGTTGAAATCGTTCAAATAGAGGCAATAAAATAAAAAACGAATAATAAAAATTTCTACCGTTGTTTACGCGTTAAAACGCAGAACAAAGCTCAAACGTGCTGTTTTGCTAAAATAAGCATTTTCAAGCATTTTAGATCGTTGAAATCGTTCTCAAATAGACGCAATATTAATAAAAAAACGAATAATAAAATTTCATCGTTTTATAAAGCGTTTTACGCGTTAAAACGCAGATTAAAGCCTGTGCGCTGTTTTGCTAAAATAAGTATTTTCAAGCATTTTGTGATCGTTGAAATCGTTCAAATAGACGCAATATTAATAAAAAACAACAATAATAAAATTTCGTTGTTTTGCTGTTTTACGTTAAACGCTGATTAAAGCTCAAAACGCTGTTTTGCTAAAATATTTCAATCATTTTAGATCGTTGAAATCGTTCAAATAGACGCAATATTAATAAAAACAAATAATAAAAAATTCGTCGTTTTGCTGTTTTACGCGTTAAAACGCAGATTAAAGCTCAAAACGTGCTGTTTTGCTAAAATAAGTATTTTCAAGCATTTTAGATCGTTGAAACTGTTCAAATAGAAGCAATATTAATAAAAACGAATAATAAAATTTGCCGTTTTATGTTGTTTTACGCGTTAAACGTGATTAAAGCTCAAAACGTGCTGTTTTGCTAAAATAAGTATTTTCAAGCATTTTAGATCGTTGAAATGTTCAAATAGAAGTACATAATAAAACGAATAATAAAAAATTCGTCGTTTTATAAGCTGTTTAGCGCGTTAAAACGCAGATTAAGGGGCTCAAAACGTGCTGTTTTGCTAAAATAAGCATTTTCAAAGCATTTTAGATCGTTGAAATCGTTCAAATAGACGCAATATTAATAAAAACGAATAATAAAATTTCCGTCGTTTTATTGTTTTACGCGTTAAAATCGCAGATTAAAGCTCAAAACGTGCTGTTTTACAAAATAAGCATTTTCAGGCATTTTGTAGGTCGTTGAAATCGTTCAAATAGACGCTACATTAATAAAAACGGTCAATAAAAATTGTAGTTTTATGTTGTTTTACGCGTTAAAACGCAGATTAAAGCTCAAAACGTGCTGTTTGCTAAAATAAGCATTTCAGGCATTTTAGGTCGTTGAAATCGTTCAAATAGACGTAGCAATAATATTAATAAAAACGAATAATAAAAATTCGTAGTTTCTTTATGTTGTTTTACGCGCTAAAAACGCAGATTAAAGCTCAAACGTGCTGTTTTGCTAAAATAAGCATTTTCAATCATTTTAGATCGTTGAAATCGTCTCAAATAGACGTGCAATATTACTAAAACGAATAATAAAAATTCGTAGTTTTTATGCTGTTTTACGCGTTAAAACGCAGATTAAAAGCTCAAACGTGCTGTTTTGATAAAAATAAGCATTTTCAGGCATTTTAGGTCGTTGAAATCGTTCAAATAGACGCAATATTAATAAAAACGAATAATAAAAATTCGTCGTTTTTATGCTGTTTTACGCGTTAAAACGCAGACAGCGCTCAAACGTGCTGTTTTTGCTAAAATAAGCATTTTCAAGCATTTAGATCGTTGAAATCGTTCAAATAGACGCAACAAAAATAAAAAACGAATAATAAAAACTCTGTCGTTTTATGCGTTTCCGCGCGTTAAAACGCAGAATAAAGTTCTCAAAACGTGCTGTTTGCTAAAATAAGCATTTTCAAGCATTTTAGATCGTTGAAATGTTTAAATAGAAGCAATATTAATAAAAACGAATAATAAAAATTGGCTCATTTTTATGTTGTTTTACGTTAAAACGCTGATTAAAGCCTCAAAACGTGCCGTTTTGCTAAAATAAGCATTTTCAAGCATTTTAGATCGTTGAAATCGTTCAAATAGAAGCAATATTAATATAAAACGAATAATAAAATTCCTTGTCGTTTTATAAGTTGTTTTACGCGCGTTAAAACGGCAGATTAAAGCTCAAACGTGCTGTTTTGCTAAAATAAGCATTTTCAAGCATTTTAGATCTTGAAATCGTTTAAATAGAAGCAATATTAATAAAAACCGAATAATAAAAATCGTCATTTTATGTTGTTTTACGCGTTAAAATGCAGATTAAAGCCTCAAAACGTGCTGTTTTGCTAAAATAAGCATTTTCAAGCATTTTAGATCGTTAAAATCGTCTTCAAATAGACGCAATATTAATAAAAACGAATAATAAAAATTTCTGTCGTTTTTATGTTGTTTACGCGTTAAAACGCTGATTAAAAGCTCAAAACGCGCTAAGGTTTTGCTAAAATAAGCATTTTCAAGCATTTTAGATCGTTGAACCGTTCAAATAGGAAGCAATATTAATATAAAACGAATAATAAAATTTCGTCGTTTTATGCTTGCTTTACGCGTTAAACGCAGATTAAAGCTCAAACGTGCTGTTTGCTGCAAAATAAGCATTTTCAAGCATTTTAGGATCGCTGAAATCAAGTTCAAATAGACGCAATAAAAAAATAAAAACGAATAATAAAAATTCCCTGTCGTTTTATGTTGTTTTTACGCGTTAAAACGCAGAATAAAGCTCAAAAACGTGCTGTTTTGCTATAAAATAAGCATTTTCAAGCATTTTAGATCGTTGAAATCGTTTAAATAGAAGCAAATATTAATAAAAAACGAATAATAAAAAATTCGTCATTTTATGTTGTTTTACGCTAAAATTGATTAAAGCTCAAAACGTGCCGTTTTGCTAAAATAAGCTTTTTCAAGCATTTTAGATCGTTGACATCGTTCAAATAGACGCAATATTAATAAAAACGAATAATAAAAATTTTCGTCTTTTTTATGCTGTTAGCGTTAAAACGCAGATTAAAGCTCAAAACGTGCTGTTTTGCTAAAATAAGCATTTTCAAGCATTTTAGATCGTTGAAATCGGTCAAATAGAAGCAATATTAATAAAAACGAATAATAAAAAATTCGTCGTTTTATGCTGTTTTACGCGTTAAAACGCAGATTAAAAGCTCAAAACGTGCTGTTTTGCTAAAATAATCATTTTCAAGCATTTTAGATCGTAAAACGTTCAAATAGACGCAATATTAAAAAACGAATAATAAAATTTCTGTCGTTTTATGTTTTTTTACGCGTTAAACGCAGATGAAAGCTCAAAACGTGCTGTTTTGCTAAAATAAGCATTTTCAAGCTTTTAGATCGTTGAACACGTTCAAATAGAAGCAATATTAATAAAAACGAATAAAAAAAATTCGTCGTTTTATGCTGTTTTACGCGTTAAAACGCAGTTTAAAAAGCTCAAAACGTGCTGTTTTGCTAAAATAAGCATTTTCAAGCATTTTAGATCGTTGAAATCGTTCAAATAGACGCAATAAAAAATAAAACGAATAAATAAAAATTTCGTCGTTTTATAAGCTGTTTTACGCGTTAAAAACGCAGAATAAAGCTCAAAACGTGCTGTTTTGCTAAAATAAGCATTTTCAAGCATTTTAGATCACGGAAATCGTTCAACAGACGCAATATTAATAAAACAAATAATAAAAATTTCATCGTTTTGGCGTTGTTTACGCTAAAAAACGCAGGATTAAAAGTTCAAACGCCGTTTTGCCGCTAAAAATAAGCATTTTCAGCATTTTAGATCGTTGAATCGTTCAAATAGACAAAATATTTAATGCGCCCAGTTTTAACAAAATTCTCTGCCGTTTTCGGCGCTATGTTTTACGCGTTAAAACGTTGATTAAAGCTCAAAACGTGCTGTTTCCGCCAGGCCAAGCATTTTCAAGTACTTTTGAACGCTGAAATCGTTCAAATAGACGCAATATTAATAAAACGAAATAATGCGCAATTCGCTGCCTTTATGCTGTTTCACGCGTTAAACGCAGATCAAAGCTCAAAACGTGCTGTTTTGCTAAAATAAGCATTTTCAAGCATTTTAGATCGTTGGAAACTGTTCCAAATAGAAGCAATATTAACAAAAAACGAATAATAAAAATCTTCGCCGCTTGCTGCTGCTGTTTTACGCGTTAAAACGCAGACAAGCTCAAACGTGCTGCTCTTGCTAAAAATAAGACAAGCATTTTAGATCGCGAACGTTCAAATAGACGCAATAAAAATAAAAACGAATAATAAAAATTTCGTCGTTTTATGTTGTTTCTGCCGTCAAAACGCAGATTGGCGCCTCAAACGCTGGTTTTGCCAAAAGCAGCGTACTTTTCAAGCATTTTAGATCGCTGGAAATCGTTCAAATAGAAGCAATATTAATAAAACGAATAATAAAAATTAAAATTGTCGTTTTATAGCTGTTTTACGTTAAAACGCAGATTAAAAACTCAAACGTGCTGTTTTGCCAAAATAAAGCATCTTTCGCATTTTAGACGTTGAAATCGTTCAAATAGACGCAGCAAAAATAAAAAACGCAATAATAAAAACTCTGTCGTTTTTATGCTGTTTTACGTTAAACGCAGAATAAAGCCCGTACCTGTGCCGCTCGCTAAATAAGCATTTTCAAGCATTTTAGATCATTGTAAATGTTCAAATAGACGCGCAATATTAATAAAAACGAATAATAAAAATTCCTTGTCGCTTTTATGCTGTTTTACGCGTTAAACGCAGATTAAAGCTCTGGGGCAACGTGCTGTTTTGCTAAAATTGGGCATTTTCAAGCATTTTAGATCGTTGAAATTCAACAGGCAATAAAAATAAAAACGAATAATAAAATTTCAAATGTTTTATGCGTTGTTTACGCGTTAAAACGCGGTGAATAAAGCTCAAACGCTGTTTTGCTAAAATAAGCATTTTCAAGCATTTTAGATCGCCGTTCGTTCAAATAGACGCAATATTAATAAAAAAAACGGCACAGTACTCATCGTTTTATGTTGTTTTACGTTAAAACGCAGATTGTGCTTCAAAACGTGCTGTTTTGCTGCCGCGCCTAAAGCATTTTAGATCGTCGAAATCGTTCAAATAGAAGTAATATTAATAAAACGAATAATAAAAAATTGTCGTTTTTATGCGGTTTTATCGCGTTAAAACGCAGATTAAAAGCTCAAAAGGTGCTGCTTTATTAAATAAGCATTTCAAAGCATTTTAGATCGTTGGAAATCGTTCAAATAGACGCAATATTAATAAAAACGAATAATAATAAAATTCCTGTTGTTTTGTTTGTTTTACGTGTTAAAACGCTGATTAAAGCTCAAAACGTGCTGTTTTGCTGCGCCGCTACTTAATCATTTTAGATCGTTGAAATCGTTCAACAGACGCAATATTAATAAAACAAATAATAAAAATCTGTCGTTTTATGCTGTTTTACGCGTTAAACGCAGATTAAAGCCTCAAACGTGCTGTTTTGCTAAAATAAGCATTTTCAAGCATTTAGATCGCTGAAATCGTTCAAATAGAAGCAATATTAATAAAACGAATAATAAAAATTCCCGTCGTTTTATGCTGTTTTACGCGTTAAAACGCGCAGATTAAAGCTCAAACGCGCTGTTTTGCTAAAATAAGCATTTTCAAGACGATCGTTGAAATCGTTCAAATAGAAGCAATATTAATAAAACAGTCAATAAAAAATTCGTCGTTTTATAAAGTTTGCCGCTAAAACGCAGACGTTGGCTCAAAATCGCGCCGTTTTGCTAAAATGCTATTTTCGCCATTTAGATCGTTGAAATCGTTCAAATAGGACGTACATTAATAAAAACGAATAATAAAAAATTTCGTCGTTTTTATGTTGTTTTACGCGTTAAAACGCAGACAAAGCTCAAAAAACGTGCTGTTTTGCTAAAACAAGTGCATTTCAGGCATTTTAGGCTCGCGTTGGAAATCGTTCAAATAGACGCAATATTAATAAAACCAGTCAATAAAAATCTGCAGTTTTATGCTGTTTTACGCGTTAAAACGCAGATGCGCTCAAAACGTGCTGTTTTGCTAAAAATAAGCATTTTCAGGCGCATTTTAGGTCGTTGAAACTGTTCAAATAGACGCAATATTAATAAAAACGAATAATAAAATTCCCGTAGTTTTATGCTGTTTACGCTAAAACGCAGATTAAAGCCCAAACGTGCTGTTTTGCTGCTAAAATAAGGCGACTTTCAATCATTTTATTCGCCGAAATCAGTTCAAACAGATGCTAACATTAATGTTCGAATAATAAAAATTCGTAGTTTTATGCTGTTTTACGCGTTAAAACGCAGATTAAAAGCTCAAAACGCTGTTTTGCTGTACCAGTACTTTCGCGCATTTTGTGGCCGTGCTGAAATCGTTCAAATAGAGTACATGAATAAAACCGAATAAATAAAAAATTTCGTCGTTTCTTATGTTGTTTTACGCGTTAAAACGCAGATTACCAAAACGTGCTGTTTTGCTACAAAATAAGCATTTTCAAGCGCATTTTAGATCGTTGAAATCGTCTAAATAGACGCAACAAAATAAAAAACGAATAATAAAATTTCTGTCGTTTTATGTTGGGTTTACGCGTTAAAACGCAGAATAAAGCTCAAAACGTGCTGTTTTGCTAAAATAAGCATTTTCAAGCATTTTAGATCGTTGAAATCGCTTAAATAGAAGCACATT
>NW_027046851.1:0-19880 GCF_025399875.1 Dalotia coriaria | reverse complement strand
CGTTTTTTTTAAATATTGCGCTATTTGAACGATTTCAACGATCTAAAAATGCTTGAAAATGCTTATTTTAGCAAAAACAACACGTTTTGAGCTTTAATCTGCGTTTTAACGCGTAAACAGAATAAAAACGACGAATTTTTATATTCGTTTTTATTAATATTGCTTCTATTTGAACGATTTCAACGATCTAAAATGCTTGAAAATGCTTATTTTAGCAAAACAGCACGTTTTGAGCTTTTATTCTGCGTTTTAACGCGTAAAACAGCATAAAACGACGAAATTTTTATTATTCGTTTTTATTAATATTGCGTCTATTTGAACGATTTCAACGATCTAAAATGCTTGAAAATGCTTATTTTAGCAAAACAGCACGTTTTGAGCTTTAATCTGCGTTTTAACGCGTAAAACAGCATAAAAATGACGAATTTTTATTATTCGTTTTTATTAATACGTCTATTTAAACGATTTCAACGATTTAAAATGTTGAAAAATGCTTTATTTTAGCAAAACAGCATGTTTTGAGCTTTAATCTGCGTTTTAACGCGTAAAACGCTAAAACGACGAAATTCTTTATTATTCGATTTTTATTTTTATTGCGTCTATTTGATCGATTTCAACGATCTAAAAATGCTTGAAAATGCTTATTTTAGCAAAACAGCACGTTTTGAGTTTAATCTGCGTTTTAACGCGTAAACAGCATAAAAAGACGAATTTTTTATTATTCGTTTTTATTAATATTGCTTCTATTTGAACGATTTCAACGATCTAAAATGCTTGAGAATGCTTATTTTAGTAAAAACAGCACGTTTTGAGCTTTATTCTGCGTTTCAACGCGTAAACAGCATAAAACGACGAAATTTTTTATTATTCGTTTTTATTAATATTGGTCTATTTGAACGATTTCAACGATCTAAAAATACTTGAAAATGCTTATTTTTAGCAAAACAGCACGTTTTGAGTTTTAATCTGCGTTTTAACGCGTAAACAGCATAAAACGACGAATTTTTATTCGTTTTTATTAATATTGTTCTATTTGAACGATTTCAACGATTTAAAATGCTTGAAAATGCTTATTTTAGCAAAACAGCACGTTTTGAGTTTTAATCTGCGTTTTAACGCGTAAAACAGCATAAAAACGACGAAATTTTATTATTCGTTTTATTAATATTGCGTCTATTTGAACGATTTCAACGATCTAAAATGCTTTGAAAATGCTTATTTTAGCAAAACAACACGTTTTGAGCTTTATTCTCGTTTTAACGTAAAATAGCTTTAAAAACGACGAAATTTTATTATCTGTTTTATTTTATTGCGTCTATTTGAACTGATTTCAACGATCTAAAATGCTTGAAAATGCTTATTTTAGCAAAACAGCACGTTTTGAGCTTTATTCTGCGTTTTAACGCGTAAACAGCATAAAAACGACGAAATTTTTATTATTCGTTTTTATTAATATTGCGTCTATTTGAACGATTTCACGATCTAAAATGCTTGAAAATGCTTATTTTTAGCAAAACAGCACGTTTTGAGTTTAATCAGCGTTTTAACGCGTAAAACAGCATAAAAACGACGAAATTTTTATTATTCGTTTTTTAATTGCGTCTATTTCGAACGATTTCAACGATCTAAAATGCTTGAAAATGCTTATTTTAGCAAAACAGCACGTTTTGAGCTTTAATCAGCATTTTAACGCGTAAAACAGCATAAAAACGACGAAATTTTTTATTATTCGTTTTTATTAATATTGCGTCTACTTGAACGATTTCAACGATCTAAAATGCTTGAAAATGCTTATTTTAGAAAAAACAGCACATTTTGAGTTTTAATCTGCGTTTTAATGCGTAAACAGCATAAAAACGACGAATTTTTTATTATTCGTTTTTATTAATATTGCTCTATTTGAACGATTTCAACGATCTAAATGCTTGAAAATGCTTTTTTTTAGCGAAACAGCACGTTTTGAGCCTTTAATCTGCGTTTTAACGCGTAAAACAGCATAAAAAAGAAAATTTTTATTATTCGTTTTATTAATATTGCGTCTATTTGAACGATTTCAAACGATCTAAAATGCTTGAAAATGCTTATTTTAGCAAAACAGCACGTTTTGAGTTTAATCTGCGTTTTAACGCAAAAAACAGCATAAAAACGACGAAATTAGTTTTTTTTTAAATTTGCGTCCATTTGAACGATTTCAACGATCAAAAAATGCTTAAAATGCTTATTTTAGCAAAACCGCACGTTTTGAGCTTTATTCTGCGTTTTAACGCGTAAAACAGCATAAAACGGGACGAAATTTTTATTATTCGTTTTTATTTTATTGGTGTCTATTTGAACGGATTTCAACGATCTAAAATGCTTATTTTAGCAAAAACAGCACGTTTTGAGTTTTAATTTGCGTTTAACTGTAAAACAGCATAAAAACGACGAATTTTTATTATTCGTTTTTTATTAATATTGCTTCTATTGGAAAACGGATTTCAACGATCTAAAATGCTTTGAAAAATGCTATTTTAGCAAAAACAGCACGTTTTGAGTTTTAATCTGCGTTTTAACGCGTAAAACAGTATAAAAAAACGACGAATTTTTTATTATTCGTTTTTTATTAATATTGCGTCCATTTGAAATCGATTTCAACGATCTAAAATGCTTGAAAATGCTTATTTTAGCAAAACAACAGGTTTTAGAGCTTTAATCTGTTTTATCGCGAAAACAGCATAAAAACGATGAATTTTTATTATTCGTTTTTACACATGTTTCATTTGAACGATTTCAACGATTTAAAATGCTTGAAAAATGCTTATTTTAGCAAAAACAGCACGTTTTGAGCTTTATTCTGCGTTTAACGCGTAAAACAGCACAAAAACGTCGAAATTTTTATTATTCGTTTTTATTAATATTGCGTCTATTTGGAACGATTTCAACGATCTAAAATGCTTGAAAATGCTTATTTTGAAAACAGCACGGGTTTAATTTTTTTAAAAAACATAAAAAAACGAATTTTTTTTATTCGTTTTTATTAATATTGCGTCTATTTGAACGATTTCAACGATCTAAAATGCTTGAAAATGTTATTTTAGCAAAACAACACGTTTTGAGTTTTAATCTGCGTTTTAACGCAAAACAGATAAAAACGACGAATTTTTATTATCGTTTTTATTAAATTGCTTCATTTGAACGATTTCAACGATCTAAAAATGCTTTGAAAATGCTTATTTCGCTAAAACAGACGTTTTGATTTATTCTGCGTTTTTAACGCGTAAAACAGCATAAAACGACGAAATTTTTATTATTCGTTTTTAATTAATATGCGTCTATTTAATTTCAACAAACATGTTTGAAATTATTTGTTTTAGCAAAACAGCACGTTTTGAGCTTTAATCTGCGTTTTAACGCGTTATTAAATTGCGTGTAATTTTATATTTCGTTTTTAAATTTCTTCTATTTAAACGATTTCAAACGACTTAATTTAAAATGCTTTTTTAAGCAAAACAGCATGTAATTGAGTAATTCTTTTAATGCGTTAAACAATTATTAAAACGGAATTTTTATTATTCGTTTTTATTTTATTGCGTCTTTTGATCGATTTCAACTTTAAATGCTTGAAAACGTTATTTTAGCAAAAAGCACGTTTTGAGCTTTAATTCTGTTTTTAACGCGTAAAACAGCATAAAACGACGAATTTTTATTAATCGTTTTATAATATGCTTAATTTTTTTAGTTAAACAACAACTTTTAGAAAATCTTGTTTTAACGCGAAAACAGCACTTTTGACTTTTATTCTGCTTTTAATAAAATGCCTAGAAACGATTTAAATTTATTATTTTATTAATATTGCTTTTTGAAACGATTTCAAGTCTAAATGCTTGAAATGCTTTTTAACAAAACAGCATTTAGCTTTAATCAGCGTTTTAACCGTTAAAAATAAAAGACGTATTTTTATTTTCACGTTTATTAATTTGCGTCTATTTGAAACGATTTCTAAGATCTAAAATGCTTTGAAAATTTATTTTTAGCAAAAAAACACGTTTTGAGTTTAATCAGCGTTTTAACTAAAATAAAACGACATTTAACTTTTATATCGTTTTTATTAATATTGTCTATTTGAACGATTTCAACGATCTAATGCTTGAAAATGCTTATTTTAGCAAAAGCAATTTTGAGTTTAAAACGACGATTTTATTAAAACAGCATAATAACGACGAATTATTTATTCGTTTTATTAATATATCTTTGAAACGATTTCAACGATCTAAAATGCTGAAAATGATTATTTTAAAAACAGCACGTTTTGAGCTTTAATCTGCGTTTAAACGCGTAAAGCATCTATAGAAACGACGAAATTTTTATTATCGTTTTTATTAATAATTGCTATTTGAAAACGATTTCAACGATTTAAAAATGCTTGAAATGCTTTATTGCGAAAACGCAAGCGTCTTGATTACAGCTTTTTATGTTATTATATAAAATGACGAATTTTTATTATTCGTTTTTATTAATATTGCTTCTATTTGAACGATTTCAACGATCTAAAAATGCTTGAAAATGCTTATTTTAGCAAAACAGCACGTTTTGAGCTTTTAATCTGCGTTTTAACGCGTAAAACAGCATAAAAACGACGAAATTTTTTATTATTCGTTTTTATTATATTGCGTCTATTTGAACGATTTCAACGATCTAAAATGCTTGAAAATGCTTATTTTAGCAAAACAGCACGTTTTGAGCTTTAATCTGCGTTTTAACGCGTAAAACAGCATAAAACGACGAATTTTTATTATTCGTTTTTATTAATATTGCTTCTATTTGAACGATTTCAACGATCTAAAATGCTTGAAAATGCTTATTTTAGCAAAACAGCAGTTTTGAGCTTTAATCTGCGTTTTAACGCGTAAAACAGCATAAAATGAAATTTTTATTATTCGTTTTTATTAATATTGCTCTATTTGAACGATTTCAACGATTAAAATGCTTGAAAATGCTTATTTTAGCAAAACAGCACGTTTTGAGCTTTAATCTGCGTTTTAACGCGTAAAACAGCATAAAACGACAAAATTTTTTATTATTCGTTTTTATTAACTATTTGAACGATTTAAAAACAAAATACTTGAAAATGCTTATTTTAGAAAAAACAGCACGTTTTGAGTTTTATTCTGCGTTTTAACGCGTCAAAAAAAAAAAAACGACAAAATTTTTTTATTATTCTTTTTTTATTAATATTGCGTTTTTTTAACGATTTCAACGATCTAAAATGCTTGAAAATGCTTTTTTTAGAAAAAACAGCACGTTTTAGTTTAACGGGTTTTAACGCGTAAAACACATAAAAACAAAAATTTTTTATTTTCTTTTTTTTTAAATATTGCGTCTATTTGAACGTTTAAACATCAAAATGCGAAAATGCTTTTTTTGCAAAACCGCACATTTTGAGCTTTAATCTGCGTTTTTAATCGTAAAAACGCATAAAACAAATTTGTTTTTTTCGTTTTTAAATTTTTTTTCCTTTTTGAACGTTTTCAACGATCTAAAATGTTGAAAATGATTATTTTAGCAAAACAGCACTTTTTGAGTTTTAATCGGTTTTAACGCGTAAACATCATAGAAACGACAAAATTTTTTTATTATTCGTTTTATTAATATTGGGCCTTTTGAACGATTTCAACGATTTAAATGCTTGAAAATCTTATTTTAGCAAAACAGCACGTTTTGAGCTTTAATCAGCGTTTTAACGCGTAAAACAGCATAAAACGACAATTTTTTTATTATTCGTTTTTTTTAAATTTTTTATTGGAACATTTCAACGATCTAAAATTTGAAAATGCTTATTTTAGCAAAAACAGCCGTTTTGAGTTTTAATCGCTTTTTAACGCGAAAAACTTCATAAAACGACGAATTTTTATTATTCGTTTTTATTAATATTGCGTCTTTTGAACGATTTCAACGATCTAAAATGCTTAAAAAATGCTTATTTTAGCAAAACAACACTTTTTTGAGTTTTAATCTGCGTTTTAACGCGTAAAACAGATAAAAACGACGAATTTTTTTTTATTATTCGTTTTTTTTAAAAGTTTCTTTTGAACGATTTAAAAGATTAAAATGCTTGAAATCTTATTTTAGCAAAAGCACGTTTTGCGTTTTAACGCGTAAAAAAAACAAAAAAACGACAAAATTTTTTATTATTCGTTTTTATTAATATTGCGTCTATTTGAACGATTTCAACGATCTAAAATACTTGAAAATGCTTATTTTAGCAAAACAGCACGTTTTGAGCTTTTAATCTGCGTTTTAACGCGTAAAACAGCATAAAACGACGAATTTTTATTATTCGTTTTTATTAATATTGCTTCTATTTGAACGATTTCAACGATTTAAAATGCTTGAAAATGCTTATTTTAGCAAAACAGCACGTTTTGAGCTTTAATCTGCGTTTTAACGCGTAAAACAGCATAAAACGACGAAATTTTTATTATTCGTTTTATTAATATTGCGTCTATTTGAACGATTTCAACGATCTAAAATGCTTGAAAATGCTTATTTTAGCAAAACAACACGTTTTGAGCTTTATTCTACGTTTTAACGCGTAAAATAGCATAAAACGACGAAATTTTTATTATTCTTTTTTTATTTTTATTGCGTCTATTTGAACGATTTCAACGATCTAAAATGCTTGAAAATGCTTATTTTAGCAAAACAGCACGTTTTGAGCTTTAATCACGCGTTTTAACGCGTAAAACAGCATAAAACGACGAATTTTTATTATTCGTTTTTATTAATATTGCGTCTATTTGAACGATTTCAACGATCTAAAATGCTTGAAAACGCTTATTATTTTAGCAAAACAGCACGTTTTGAGCTTTATTCTGCGTTTTAACGCGTAAACAGCATAAAACGACGAAATTTTATTATTCGTTTTTATTTTATTGCGTCTATTTGAACGATTTCAACGATCTGTACGCTTGAAAATGCTTTATTTTAGTTAAAAAACAGCACGTTTTGAGTTTTAATCTGCGTTTTAGCTCGTAAAACAAAGCATAAAAACGACGAATTCCGCTATTCGTTTTTATTAATATTGCTTCTATTGGAACGATTTCAACGATTCAAATGCTTGAAATGCTTATTTTAGCAAAACAGCACGTTTTGAGCTTTAATCTGCGTTTAACGCGTAAAACAGCATAAAAACGACGAATTTTTATTATTCGTTTTATTAATATTGCGTCTATTTGAACGATTTCAACGATCGCACCGCTTGAAAATGCTTATTTTAGCAAAACAACACGTTTTGAGTTTTAATCTGCGTTTAACGCGTAAACAGCATAAAAACGACGAATTTTTTTATTATTCGTTTTTATTAATATTGCTTCTATTTTAAACGATTTCAACGATCTAAAAATGCTTGAAAATGCTTTTATTTTAGCAAAAACAGCACGTTTTGAGTTTTATTCTGCGTTTTAAGCGTAAAACAGCATAAAAAAACGACGAAATTTTATTATTCGTTTTATTAATATTATGTCTATTTGAACGATTTCGCAACGTGATCTAAAAATGTCGTTGAGAATGCTTATTTTAGCAAAACAGCACGTTTTGAGTTTCATTCTGCGTTTTCAACGCGTAAAACAGCATAAAAAACGTGATGAATTTTTATTATTCGTTTTTATTACTATTGCTCTATTCTGGAACTATTTCAACGATCTAAAAAATGCTTGAAAAATCGCTTTATTTTAGCAAAAACAGCACGTTTTGAGCTTTAATCTGCGTCAACGCAAAACAAAGCATAAAAAAATGATGAATTTGTTATTATTCGTTTTATTTTATTGCGCCTATTTGAACGATTTCAACGATCTTAAAAATGCCGGTGCTTATTTTAGCAAAACAGCACGTTTTGAGCGTTAATCTGCGTTTTAACGCGTAAACAGCATAAAACGACGAATTTTTATTATTCGTTTTTATTAATATTGCTTCTATTTGAACGATTTCAACGATCTAAAATGCTTGAAAATGCTTATTTTAGCAAAAACATATCGTTTTGTGGAGTTTTATCTGCGTTCTTAACGCGTAAAACAGCATAAAAAACGTGACGAAATTTTATTATTCGTTTTTATTAATATTGCTTCTATTTGAACGATTTCAATCGATCTAAAATGCTTGAAAATGCTTATTTGAAGCGAAACAGCACGTTTTGAGCTTTAATCTGCGTTTAACGCGTAAAAACAGCACAAAAAAACGACGAAATTTTACATATTCGTTTTTATTAATATTGCGTCTATTTGAAACGATTTCAATCGATCTAAAAATGCTTGAAAAATGCTTATTTTAAAAGCGCAAAACAGCACGTTTTGGAGCTTTTATTCTGCGTTTTAACGCGTAAAACAGCATAAAAACGACGAAATTTTTATTATTCGTTTTTATTTTTATTGCGTCTATTGAACGATTTCAACGATTCAAAAATGCTTGAAAATGCTTATTTTAGCAAAACAGCACGTTTTACTTTAATCTGCGTTTTTAACGCGTAAAAAAGTTACAAAACGACGAAATATTTATTATTCGTTTTTATTAATATTGCGTCTATTTGAAACGTGATTTCAACGATCTAAAATGCTTGAAAATGCTTATTTTAGCAAAAACAGCACGTTTGAGCTTTATTCTGCATTTTAACGCGTAAAACAGCATAAAAACGACGAAATTCTTTTATTATTCCGTTTTTTATTTTTATTGCGTCTATCGGTCTATTTCAACGATCTAAAAATGCTTGAAAATACTTATTTGGCAAACAGCACGTTTTGAGTTTAATCGCGTTTTAACTCGTAAACAGCATAAAACGACGAATTTTATTATTCGTTTTATTAATATTGCTCTATTGGAAACGATTTCGCAACGATCTAAAAATGCTTGGGAAAATGCTTATTTTAGCAAAACAGCACGTTTGAGCTTTAATCTCCGTTTTAACGCGTAAAACAGCATAAAAAACGACGAAATTTTTATTATTCGTTTTTATTAATATTGCGTCTATTTTGAAACGATTTCAACGATCTAAAATGCTTTGCGTATCGCTTATTTTAGCAAAACAGCACGTTTTGAGTTTTATTCTGCGTTTACGCGTAAAACAGCATAAAAACGACGAAATTTTATTATTCGTTTTTATTAATATTGCGTCTATTTGAACGATTTCAACGATCTAAAAAATGCTTGAAAATGCTTATTTTGTGCAAAACAGCACGTTTTGAGCTTTAATCTGCGTTTTAACGCGTAAAACAGCATAAAAACGACGAAATTTTTATTATTCATTTTTATTAATATTGCGTCTATTTGGAACGATTTCTTTTAAAAAACAGATTTCCCTTTTATTTTCTTTTTAAAAGTAAAAAAAAAAAAGTAAATTTTTTATTTTTTTTTAAAATTTTGCTTTTTTAGCACAACGTTAGTTTAAAAATGCTTTTTTAGCAAAACAAAACGGAATTTTAAATTCTTTTTAAAGTTTTTAAAAAAAAATAATTTTTTTTATTTTTTTTAAATTTTTTTTTAAAAAACGACCGTTATTTTTTTGAAAAGCTTAAGCAAAAAACTTTTTAAAATTTAAATTCGTTTTAACGCTAAAAAATAAAAACGACAAAAATTTTTAATTTTTCTTTTTTAAAATTTTTGGTCTTTTAACGTTTTAACGAAAAAAATTTAAAAGTTTTTTTTTTAAAAAGGGGTTTTGGGGGTTTAACGGTTTTAACGCCTAAAACGCTAAAAATGCTTTTTATTTTGAAAACTTTTTTAAAAAACGTTTAAGTTAAAAAGCTTAAAAATTTTTTTTAAAAAGCCCTTTTTTAAATTGCGTTTTCCAAAACGATAAAAGGACAAATTTTTAATTTTTCTTTTTAAAAATTGTTTATTTAACGTTTCAAATAAAATTTAAAATTTATTTTAAAAAAATTTTTATTTAACGTTTAACCCGAAAAGTAAAAGCTTTTTAAAACGTTTTTTTTTAATTGCGTTTTTAACGTTTAACACAAAAATGCAAAAATTTTTTTTTTAAAAAAATTTTGGCTTTTTTTGGGTTTTTAACGCAAAAAAGCTAAAAGCAAATTTTTAACGTTTTTTTTTTTTGGCTTTTTTTTGCGCACTTTAAAAAGCAAAAATTTATTTTCCAAAAAATTTGGTTTTTTTAACGGTTTTAACGCAAAAAAATAAAAGCAAATTTTAACGTTTTTTTTTATTGCGTTTTAAGGGAAAACATAAAAGCAAAAAATTTTTATTTTAAAAAACCCGTTTTGACTTTTATTCTGCTTTAAAGCTAAAAAGCAAAAAGGGAAAAAATTTTTATTTTCTTTTTTTATTTTACTTTAGAAAATTTAACGTTAATAGCAAAATGATTTAGCAAACCAAGTTTTATTTAACGCTTTTTAACCAAAAACGCTAAAACGAAATTTTAAATTTTTTTTTTTTTTATTAACGATTTAACGTTAAAAATTTTAAAACTTATTTAAAAACCGGGGGTTTTTTAATCGCTTTTAACCGTAAAACAGCATAAAAACGCGAAATTTTATTATTCGTTTTATTAATATATGCGTCTATTTGAACGATTTCAACGATCTAAAATGCTTGAAAATGCTTATTTTAGCAAAACAGCACGTTTTGAGCTTTAATCTGCGTTTTAATGCGTAAAACAGCATAAAAACGACGAATTTTTATTATTCGTTTTTATTAATATTGCTTCTATTTGAACGATTTCAACGATCTAAAATGCTTGAAAATGATTATTTTAGCAAAACAGCACGTTTTGAGCTTTAATCTGCGTTTTAACGCGTAAAGCAGCATAAAAACGACGAAATTTTTATTATTCGTTTTTATTAATATTGCGTCTATTTGAACGATTTCAACGATTTAAAATGCTTGAAAATGCTTATTTTAGCAAAACAGCACGTTTTGAGCTTTAATCTGCGTTTTAACGCGTAAAACAGCATAAAAACGATGAATTTGTTATTATTCGTTTTTATTTTATTTCGTCTATTTGAACGATTTCAACGATCTAAAATGCTTGAAAATGCTTATTTTAACAAAACAGCACGTTTTGAGCGTTAATCTGCGTTTTAACGCGTAAAACACATAAAACGACGAATTTTTATTATTCGTTTTTATTAAATTGCTTCTATTTGAACGATTTCAACGATCTAAAATGCTTGAAAATTTATTTTAGCAAAACAGCACGTTTTGAGCTTTATTCTGCGTTTTAACGCGTAAAACAGCATAAAACGACGAAATTTTTATTATTCGTTTTATTTAATTGCTCTATTTGACGATTTCCAACGATCTAAAATGCTTGAAAATGCTTATTTTAGCGAAACAGCACGTTTTGAGCTTTTAATCTGCGTTTTAACGCGTAAAAGCAGCATAAAAACGACGAAATTTTTATTATTCGTTTTTATTAATATTGCGTCTATTTGAACGATTTCAACGATCTAAAATGCTTGAAAATGCTTATTTTAGCAAAACAGCACGTTTTGAGCTTTATTCTGCGTTTTAACGCGTAAACAGCATAAAACGACGAAATTTTTATTATTCGTTTTATTTTATTGCGTCTATTTGAACGATTTCAACGATCTAAAATGCTTGAAAATGCTTATTTTAACAAAACAGCACGTTTTGAGCGTTAATCTGCGTTTTAACGCGTAAAACAGCATAAAACGACGAATTTTTTATTATTCGTTTTTATTAATATTGCTTCTATTTGAACGATTTCAACGATCTAAAATGCTTGAAAATGCTTATTTTAGCAAAACAGCACGTTTTGAGTCTTTTTCTGCGTTTTAACGCGTAAAACAGACTAAAACGACGAGAATTTTTATTATTCGTTTTTTACTAAATTGCTTCTATTTGAACGATTTCAACGATCTAAAATGCTTGAAAATGCTTATTTTAGCGAAACAGCCGTTTGAGCTTTTAATCTGCGTTTTAACGCGTAAAACAGCATAAAACGATGAAATTTTATTATTCGTTTTTATTAATATTGCTTCTATTGGAACGATTTCAACGATCTAAAATGCTTGAAAATGCTTATTTTAGCAAAACAGCACGTTTTGAGCTTTAATCTGCGTTTTAACGCGTAAAACAGCATAAAAACGACGAAATTTTATTATACGCTTTTTATTTTATTGCGTCTATTTGATCGATTCCAACGATCTAAAATGCTTGAAAATGCTTATTTTAGCAAAACAGCACGTTTTGAGCTTTTAATCTGCTTTTAACGCGTAAAACAGCATAAAACGACGAATTTTTTATTATTCGTTTTTATTAATATTCTTCATTTGAACGATTTCAACGATCTAAAATGCTTGAAAATGCTTATTTTAGCAAAACAGCACGTTTTGAGCTTTTATTCTGCGTTTTAACGCGTAAAACAGCATAAAAACGACGAAATTTTTATTATTCGTTTTTATTAATATTGCGTCTATTTGAACGATTTCAACGATCTAAAATGCTTGAAAATGCTTATTTTAGCAAAACAGCACGTTTTGAGCTTTTAACCTGCGTTTTAACGCGTAAAACAGCATAAAAACGACGAAATTTTTATTATTCGTTTTTATTAATATTGCGTCTATTTCAACGATTTCAACGATCTAAAATGCTTGAAAATGCTTTTTTTGCAAAACAGCACTTTTTGAGCTTTAATCTGCTTTTTAACGCGTAAAACAGCATAAAAGGGCAAAATTTTTTATTATTCGTTTTTTTTATTGCGTCTATTTGAACGATTTCAACGATCTAAAAATGCTTGCAAATGCTTATTTTAGCAAACAGCACGTTTTGAGCTTTACTTGCGTTTTAACGCGCAAAACAGCATAAAACGACGAAATTTTTATTATTCGTTTTTTTATTTTTATTGCGTCTATTTGAACGATTTCAACGATCAAAAATGCTTGAAAATGCTTATTTTAGCAGCACGTTTTGAGCTTTAATCTGCGTTTTAACGCGCAGTATAAAACGACGAAATTTGGCTATTCGTTTTGCCAATATTGCGTCTATTTGAACGATTTCAACGATCTAAAAATGCTTGAAAATGCTTATTTTAGTAAAACAGCACGTTTTGAGCTATATTCTGCGTTTTAACGCGTAAAACAGCATAAAACGACGAAATTTGCTGGTTCGCTTTTATTTTTATTGCGTCTATTTGAACGATTTCAAGATCTAAAATGCTTGAAAATGCTTATTTTAGCAAAACAGCACGTTTTGAGCTTTAATCTGCGTTTTAACTTCGTAAAACAGCATAAAACGTGATGCAAATTTTATTATTCGTTTTTATTAATATTGCTTCATTTAAACGATTTCAACGATCTAAAATGCTTGAAAAATGCTTATTATTTTAGCAAAAACAGCTCTCGTTTTTGAGCTTTATTCCTGCGTTTTAACGCGTAAACAGCATAAAAAACGACGAAATTTTTTACCGCTTTATTAATATTGCGTCCATTTGAACGATTTCAACGATCTAAAAATGCTTGAAAATGCTTATTTTAGCAAAACAACACGTTTTGAGCTTTAATCTGCGTTTTAACGCGTAAAACAGCATAAAAACGACGAATTTTATTATTCGTTTTATTAATATTGCTTCTATTTTAACGATTTCAACGATCTAAAATGCTTCTGAAAATGCTTATTTTGCTAAAAACAGCCTGTTTTGAGCTTTATTCTGCGTTTTAACGCGTAAAACAGCATAAAACTACCGTAAAATTCTTTATTATTCGTTTTTGTCACGTTGCGTCTATTTGAACGATTTCAACGATCTAAAATGCTTGAAAAATGCTTATTTTAGCAAAACAGCACGTTTTGAGCTTTAATCAGCGTTTAAATGCGCAAACAGCATAAAACTACGAAATTTTTATTATTCGTTTTTTATTAATATTGCGTCTACTTTTGAACGATTTCAACGATCTAAAATGCTTGAAAATGTCTTATTTTAGCAAAACAGCTCGTTTGGTTTTAATCGTGTTTAAATGCGTAAACAGCATAAAACGACGAATTTTTTATTATTCGTTTTTTATTAATATTGCGTCTATTTGAACGATTTTCAACGATTTAAAATGCTTGAAAATGCTTATTTTAGCAAACAGCACGTTTTATTTTAATCTGCGTTTTAACGCGTGTTCGTTACGCGCGATGAAATTTTTATTATTCTGCTTTATTTTTATTGCGCTCCATTTGAACGATTTCAACGATCTAAAATGCTTGAAAATGCTTATCGAAGCAAAACAGTTAACGTTTTGAGCGCACCAGTTTTAACGCGTAAAATGTTAAATAAAACGACGAATTTTTACGTTATTCCGTTTTTATTAATATTGCTTCTATTTGAACGATTTCAACGATCTAAAATGCTTCTGAAAATGCTTATTTTAGCAAAAACAGCACGTTTTGAGCTTTATTCTGCGTTTTACGCGTAAAACAGCATAAAACGTGACGAAATTTATTATTCGTTTTATTAATATTGCGTCTATTTGAAATCGACAACGATCTAAAATGCTTGAAAATGCTTATTTTTTAGCAAAACAGCACGTTTTGAGCTTTAATCTGCGTTTTAACGCGTAAAACAGCATAAAATGACAATTTTTTCTATTATTCGCTTTTTATTAATATTGCTTCTATTTAAAACGATTTCAACGATCTAAAATGCTTGAAAAATGCTTTATTTTTTAGCAAAACAGCACGTTTTGAGCTTTAATCTGCGTTTTAACGCGTAAAATGAAGCATAAAACGACGAAATTTTATTATTCGTTTTTATTTTTATTGCGTCTATTTGAATCGATTCCAACGACTGAAAATGCTTATTTAGCAAACAGCACGTTTTATTTTAATCTGCGTTTAACGCAAACAGCACAAAAACGACGAATTTTATTATTCGTTTTTATTAATATTACTTTATTTGAACGATTTCAACGCGATCTAAAATGCTTGAAAATGCTTATTTTAGCAAAACAGCACGTTTTGCTTTATTCTGCGTTTAACGCGTAAAACAGCATAAAAAACGACTTAAAATTTTTATTATTCGTTTTTATTAATACGCGTCTATTTGAACGATTTCAACGATCTAAAAATGCTTGAAAATGCTTATTTTGTGCGCAAAAACAGCACGTTTTGAGTTTTAATCTGCGTTTCTAACGCGTAAAAACAGCATAAAACGACGAAATTTTTATTATTCGTTTTTATTAATATTGCGCCTATTTGAACGATTTCAACGATCTAAAATGCATGAAAAGCTTATTTTCAGCAAAACAGCACGTTTGAGTCTTTAACGGCGTTTTAACGCGTAAAACAGCATAAAACGACGAATTTTTATTATTCGTTTTTATTAATATTGCTTCTATTTGAACGATTTCAACGACCAGCTTGAAAATTATTTTAGCAAAACAGCAACGTTTTGAGCTTAATCTGCGTTTTAACGCGTAAACAGCATAAAACGAAATTCTTTATTATTCGTTTTTATTAATATTGCGTCTATTTGAACGATTTCAACGATCTAAAATGCTTTTGAAAAATGCTTTATTTTAGCAAAACAGCACGTTTTGCTTTATTCTGCGTTTTAACGCGTAAACAGCATAATAACGACACGAAATTTTTATTATTCGTTTTTATTAATATTGCGTCTATTTGAACGATTTCAACGATCTAAAAAATGCTTGAAATGCTTATTTTGAAAACAGCGTTTTGCTTAATCGCGTTTTAACGCGCAAAACAGCAAAAATGACGAAATTTTTATTATTCGTTTTTTATTAATTTTGCGTCTATTTGAACGATTTCAACGATCTAAAATGCTTGAAAATGCTTATATTTTAGCAAAAACAGCACGTTTTGAGTTTTATTCTGCGTTTTAACGCGTAAAACAGCATAAAAACGACGAAATTTTTATTATTCGTTTTTATTTTTATTGCGTCTATTTGAACGATTTCAACGATCTAAAATGCTTGAAAATGCTTATTTTAGCAAAACAGCATGTTTTGAGCTTTAATCTGCGTTTAACGCGTAAAACAAGCATAAAAACGACAAAAAATTTCATTATTCGTTTTATTAATATTGCGTCTATTTGAACGATTTCACCATCTAAAATGCTGAAAATGCTTATTTTAGCAAAAACAGCACGTTTTGAGCTTAATCTGCGTTTAACGCAAAACAGCATAAAACGACGAAATTTTTTATTATTCGTTTTTATTAATATTGCTTCTATTTTGAACGATTTCAACGATCTAAAAATGCTTGAAAATGCTTATTTTAGCTAAACAGCACGTTTTGAGCTTTTATTCCTGCGTTTTAACGCGTAAACAGCATAAAAACGACGAAATTTTTATTATTCGTTTTGCCATTGCGTCTATTTGAACGTGATTTCAACGCATCTAAAATAAAATGCTTGAAAATGCTTATTTTAGCAAAACAGCACGTTTTGAGCTTTAATCTGCGTTTTAACGCGTAAAATGTTACAAAAAACAACGTGAAATTTTTATTATTCGTTTTTATTAATATTGCGTCTATTTGAACGATTTCAACGATCTAAAATGCTTGAAAATGCTACTTTTAGCAAAAATGTTAACGTTTTGAGCTTTAATCTGCGTTTTAACGCGTAAAACAGCACATAAAAACGACAAATTTTTATTATTCGTTTTTATTAATATTGCTTCTATTTGAAACGATTTCAACGATCTAAATGCTTGAAAAATGCTTATTTTAGCAAAACAGCACGTTTTTGAGCTTTTAATTTGCGTTTTAACGCGTAAAACAGCATAAAAAAACGACGAAATTTTTATTATTCGTTTTACATTATTGCTTCTCTATTTGAAACGATTTCTGTAACGATCAAAATGCTTGAAAATGCTTATTTTAGCAAAACAGCACGTTTTGAGCTTTATTCCCGTTTTAACGCGTAAAACAGCATAAAAACGACGAAATTTCTTTATTATCTGTTTTTTATTTTATTGCGTCTTACTGAACGATTTCAACGATCTAAAATGTTTATTTTAGCAAAACAGCACGTTTTGAGCTTAATCTGCGTTTAACGCGTAAAACAGCATAAAAACGACGAATTTTTATTATCTGTTTTTATTAATATTGCGTCTATTGAACGATTTCAACGATCTTAAAAATGCTTGAAAATGCTTATTTTAGCAAAACAGCACGTTTTGAGCTTTAATCTGCGTTTTAACGCGCAAAACAGCATAAAACGACGAATTTTTTATAATTCGTTTTTTATTATTGCTTCTATTGAACGATTTCAACGATCTAAAATGCTTTGAAAATGCTTTTTTCAGCAAAAACAAAAGTACGTTTTGAACTTCTTTAATCTGCGTTTTAACGCGTAAAAAACAGCATAAAAAACGACGAAAATTTTTATTATTTCTTATTAATATTGCGACTATTTGGAAAGATTTCAACGATCTAAAATGCTGGAAAAATGCTTTATTTCAGCAAAACAGCACGTTTGAGTTTAATCTGCGTTTTAACGCGTAAAACAGCATAAAACGACGAATTTTTATTATTCGTTTTATTAATATTGCTTCTTATTTGAACGATTTCAACGAGCCAAAATGCTTGAAATGCTTATTTTAGCAAAACAGCACGTTTTGAACTTCAATCTGCGTTTTAACGCGTAAAACGCATAAAAAAACGACGAAATTTTTATTATTCGCTTCTTATTAATATTGCGTCTATTTGAACGATTTCAACGATCTAAAAATGCTTGAAAATGCTTATTTGTGCTAAAACAGCACGTTTTGTGCTTTAATTGCGTTTTAACGCGTAAAACAGCATAAAAAACGACGAATTTTTATTATTTTGTTTTTTATTATTGTCGGCTTGAACGATTTCAACGATCTAAAAATGCTTGAAAATGCTTATTTTAGCAAAACAGCACGTTTTGAGCTTTAATCTGGGTTTTAACGCGCGTAAAACAGCATAAAACGACGAATCTTTTTATTATTCGTTTTTTTATTAATATTGCGTCTATTTGAACGATTTCAACGATCTAAAAATGCTTGAAAAATGCTTATTTTAGCAAAACAGCACGTTTTGAGCTTTAATCTGCGTTTAACGTAAACAGCATAAAACGACAAATTTTTTATTAATCGTTTTTATTATTATTGCGTTCATTTGAACGATTTCAACGATCTAAAATGCTGAAAATGCTTATTTTAGCAAAACAGCACGTTTTGAGCTTTTATTCTGCGTTTTAACGCGTAAAACAGCATAAAAAACGACGAATTTTTTATTAATCGTTTTTTATTAATATTGGTGCCCATTGAACGATTTCAACGGATCTAAAAATGCTTGAAAATGCTTATTTTAGCAAACAGCACGTTTTGCTTTTTAATCTGCGTTTTAACGCGTAAAACAGCATAAAAACGACGAATTTTTTATTAATCGTTTTTATTAATATTGCGTCTATTTCCGATTAATATTGCTCTATTTGAACGATTTCAACGATCTAAAATGCTTGAAAATGCTTATTTGCAAAACAGCACGTTTTGAGCTTTATTCTGCGTTTTAACGCGTAAACAGCATAAAAACGACAAATTTTTATTATTCGTTTTTATTAATATTGCGTCTATTTGAGCGATTTCAACGATCTAAAATGCTGAAAATGCTTATTTTAGCAAAACAGCACGTTTTGAGCTTTAATCTGCGTTTTAACGCGTAAAACAGCATAAAATGACGAATTTTTTTATTCGTTTTTATTTTTATTGCGTCTATTTGAACGATTTCAACGATCTAAAATGCTTGAAAATGCTTATTTTAGCAAAACAGCACGTTTTGAGCTTTTAATCTGCGTTTTAACTCGTAAAACAGCATAAAACGACGAATTTTTTATTATTCGTTTTATTAATATTGCTTCTATTTGAACGATTTCAACGATCTAAAATGCTTGAAAATGCTTATTTTAGCAAAACAGCACGTTTAGAGCTTTTTATCTGCGTTTTAACGCGTAAAACACTATAAAATGACGAATTTTTATTATTCGTTTTATTAATATTGCTTCTATTTAAACGATTTCAACGATCTATAATGCTTGAAAATGCTTTTTTTAAAAAAAAAATTTTTTTATTTTAATTGTTTTTTTAAGCAAAACAAAAAAATTGAGTTTTTTTTCGTTTTAAAAACCCTTTTTAAAAACGATTTAACGTCTAAAATTTTAAAATTCTTTTTTAAAAAGGGGAAACTTTAATTGCTTTTAATAAAAAACAAAAACGACTTTTTTTTTTTTTTTTTTTAAACCTTTTTAACGAAAAATTAAAATCTTAAAATTTTTTTTAAAAAAAGGTTTTTTTCTGCTTTAATCTAAAAAGCAAAAACGAAAAATTTTTTATTAGTTTTTATTAAATTTTTTTTTAAAAACGATTTACCTTTTTTAAAATGCTTTTTTTGAAAACAAAAGTTTAAGTTTTTATCCCCTTTTTTAAAGCAAAACAGCAAAAAACGTTTTTTTTACGTTTTTTTAAAATCTTTTTTTAAATTTCCTTTTAAAAGTTAAAATCTTATTTTAAAAAAGCATTTTGGCAACGCTTTTTAAGGTAAAACGCAAAAACGCAAATTTTAACGTTTTTTTAAATATTCGTTTTTTAAATTTCCGTCAAAATTTGTTTTTTTTTAAAAAAAAAGGATTTTGAGCTTTTTTGGGTTTTTTCGAAAGCTAAAAACAAAAAAATTTTTTATTTTTTTTTTTTTTTAGGTTTTTAAAACAAAAAAAATTTAAAAATTTTCCCCCTTTTAGTTTAACCTTTTTTAACCAAAAAGAAAAAAAAATTTTTTTTATTTTTTATTTTTATTGGGTTAACGTTTTAAAAATTAAAAGAAAATGTTTTTTAAAAAAAATTTTGAGCTTTAATCCCCTTTTTTAAAAAAAAACGCAAAATTTTTTTTTTAAATTTTTTTTTTTGACA
>NW_027046850.1:0-19910 GCF_025399875.1 Dalotia coriaria | reverse complement strand
AAAATGCTTGAAATTTTTTTGCCCTTTCTAAATTTTAGCAAAACAGCACGTTTTGAGTTTTTATCTGCGTTTAAGCAAACAGCATAAAACGACGAAATTTTTATTATTCGTTTTTATCTTGTTCTATTTGACCGATTTCAACGATCTAAAATGCTTGAAAATGCTTATTTTAGAAAACAGCACGTTTTGAGCTTTTAATCTGCGTTTTAACGCGTAAAACAGCATAAAACGACGAATTTTATTATTCTTTTTTATTAATATTGCGTCTATTTGAACGTTTTCCCAACGATCTAAAAATGCTTGAAATGCTTATTTTGCAAAACAGCACGTTTTGAGTTTTAATCTGCGTTTTAACGCGTAAAGCAGCATAAAACGACGAATTTTTATTATTCGTTTTTATTAATATTGCGTCTATTTGAACGTTTTCCCAACGATCTAAAATGTTTCAAGTTTTTAGCAAAACAGCACGTTTTATTTTAATCTGCGTTTAAGCGTAAAACAGCAAAAAAACGACGAATTTTTATTATTCGTTTTTTATTAATATTGCTTCTATTTAAACGATTTCAACGATCTAAAATGTTGAAAATGCTTATTTTAGCAAAACAGCACGTTTTGAGTTTAATCTGCGTTTTAACGCGTAAAAAAAGCAAAAAAACGACGAATTTTTCAATCGTTTTATTAATATTGCGTCTATTTGAACGATTTCAACGATCTAAAATGCTTGAAAATGCTTTTTTTAGCAAAACAGCACGTTTTGAGTTTTAATCTGCGTTTTAACGCGTAAAACAGCATAAAAACGTCAAATTTTTTTATTATTCATTTTTTATTAATATTGCTTCATTTGAACGATTTCAACGATCTAAAAATGCTTGAAAATGCTTATTCTAGCAAAACAGAAACGTTTTGAGCTTTTATTCTGCGTTTTAACGCGTAAAACAACATAAAAACGACGAAATTTTTATTTTTCCCGTTTTTATTAATATTGCGTCTATTTGAACGATTTCAACGATCTAAAATGCTTGAAAATGTTTTATTTTAGCAAAACAGCACGTTTTGAGCTTTAATCTGCGTTTCAACGCGTAAAACAGACAAAAATGACGAAATTTTATTATTCTTTTTTATTAATATTGCGTCTATTTGAACGATTTCAACGATCTAAAATGCTTGAAAATTTTATTTTAGCAAAACAGCACTTTTTGAGCTTTAATCTGCGTTTTAACGCGAAAAACAGCGCAAAAACGACGAATTTTTTATTATTCGTTTTTATTAATATTGCTTCTATTTGAACGATTTCAACAATCTAAAATGCTTGAAAATGCTTTTTTTTAGCAAAACAGCACTTTTGAGCTTTTTCGCGTTTTAACGCGTAAAACAGCATAAAACGACAAAATTTTTATTATTCGTTTTTATTAATATTGCGTCTATTTGAACGATTTCAACGATCTAAAATGCTTGAAAAGCTTATTTTAGCAAAACAGCACGTTTTGAGCTTTAATCAGCGTTTTAACGCGTAAAACAGCATAAAAACGACGAATTTTTTATTATTCTTTTTTTATTAATATTGCGTCTATTTGAACGATTTCAACGATATAAAATGCTTGAAAATGCTTATTTTAGCAAAAACATCACGTTTTGAGCTTTAATCAGCGTTTTAACGCGTAAAACAGCATAAAACGACGAAATTTTTATTATTCGTTTTTATTAATATTGCGTCTATTTGAACGATTTCAACGATCTAAAATGCTTGAAAATGCTTATTTTAGAAAACAGCACGTTTTGAGCTTTAATCTGCGTTTTAACGCGTAAAAAAAGCATAAAAAACGACGAATTTTTATTATTCGTTTTTATTAATATTACGTCTATTTGAACGATTTCAACAATCTAAAATGCTTGAAAATGCTTATTTTAGCAAAACAGCACGTTTTGAGTTTTAATCTGCGTTTTAACGCGTAAACAGCATGTAAAACGTGACGAATTTTTATTGCCTTCGTTTTTATTAATATTGCTTCTATTTGAACGATTTCAACGATTTAAAATGCTTGAAAATGCTTATTTTAGCAAAAAACAGCACGTTTTGAGTTTTAATCTGCGTTTTAACGCTTAAAACAGCATAAAACGGCGAATTTTTTTTATTATTCGTTTTTATTAATATTGCGTCTATTTGAACGATTTCAACGATCTAAAATGCTTGAAAATGCTTATTTTAGCAAAAACAGCACGTTTTAATCTGCGTTTTAACGCGTAAAACAGCATGTAAAACGACGAATTTTTTATTATTCGTTTTACATTACTGTTTCTATTTGGAACGTGATTTCAACGATCTAAAATGCTTGAAAATGTTATTTTAGCAAAAAACAGCACGTTTTGAGCATTATTCTGCGTTTTAACGCGTAAAAAACAGCATAAAAAACGACGAAATTTTTATTATTCGTTTCCTTTTATTAATATTGCGTCTATTTGAACGATTTCAACGATCTAAAATGCTTGAAAATGCTTTATTTTTAGCAAAAGCAGCACGTTTTGAGCTTTAATCTGCGTTTTAACGCGAAAAACAGCATAAAATGACGAATTTTTATTATTCGTTTTTATTAATATTGTTTCCTATTTAAACGATTTCAACGATCTAAAATGCTTTTGAAAATGCTTATTTTAGCAAAAATGCTTTAATCTGCGTTTAACGCGTAAAACAAGCATAAAAAAACGACGAATTTTTACCTGCCCGTTTTATTAATATTGTTTCTATTTGAACGATTTCCAACGATCTAAAATGCTTGAAAATGCTTATTTTAGCAAAAAAACAGTACGTTTTGATTTTATTCTGCGTTTTAACGCGTAAAACAGCATAAAAACGACGAAATTTTTATTATTCGTTTTTGCTAATATTGCGTCTATTTGAACGATTTCAACGATCTAAAATGCTTGAAAATGTTTATTTTGAAGCAAAAACAGCACGTTTTGAGCTTTAATCTGCGTTTAAGGCGTAAAACAGCATAAAATGACAAAATTTTGCATATTCGTTTTTATTAATATTGCTTCTATTTAAACGATTTCAACAACAATCTAAAATGTTTGAAAAATGCTTATTATTTTAGCAAAACAGCACGTGTTTTGAGCTATCTGCGTTTTAACGCGCGTAAAATCGCGCATAAAACGTGATGAAATTTTATTATTCGTTTTATTCATATTGCTTCTATTTGACCGATTTCAACGATCTAAATGCTTGAAAATGCTTATTTTAGTAAAACAGCAATGCTTTGAGCTTTAATCTGCGTTTTAACGCGTAAAACAGCATAAAAAACGACGAATTTTTTATTATTCGTTTTATTAATATTGCGTCTATTTGAACGATTTAACGACTCCAAAATGCTTGAAAATGCTTATTTTAGCAAAACAGCACGTGTTTTGAGTTTAATCTGCGTTTTAACGCGTAAAACAGCATAAAAACGACGAATTTTTATTATTCGCTTTTTATTAATATTGCTTCGGTTTGAACGATTTCAACGATCTAAAATGCTTGAAAATGCTTATTTTAGCAAAACAGCACGTTTTGAGTTTTAATCTGCGTTTTAACGCGTAAAAACAGCATAAAACGACGAATTTTTTATTCGTTTTTATTAATATTGCGTCTATTTGAACGATTTCAACGTGATCTAAAATGCTTCAAAATGCTTATTTTAGTTAAAAACAGCAATGCCTGAGGCTTAATCTGCGTTTTAACGCGTAAAACAGCATAAAACGACGAATTTTTTATTATTCGCTTTTATTACTATTACGTATTTAAACGATTTCAACGGGATCTAAAAAATGCTTGAAATGCTTTATTTTAGCACAACAGCACGTTTGAGCTTTAATCTGCGTTTTAACGCGTAAAACAGCATAAAAACGACGAATTTTTTACTAACCGTTTTTATTAATATTGCGTCTATTTGAACGATTTCCAACGATCTAAAATGCTTGAAAAATGCTTTACATTTTAGCAAAACAGCACGTTTTGAGTTTTTAATCTGCGTTTTAACGCGTAAAACAGCATAAAACGACGAATTTTTTTATTATTCATTTTATTAATATTGCTTCTATTTGAACGATTTCAACGATCTAAAATGCTTGAAAATGCTTATTTTAGCAAAACAGCACGTTTTGAGCTTTAATCTGCGTTTTAACGCGTAAAACAGCATAAAAAACGACGAATTTTTACTAATCGTTTTTATTAATATTGCGTCTATTTTGAACGATTTCAACGATCTAAAAATGCTTGAAAATGCTTATTTTAGCAAAACAGCACGTTTTGAGTTTTTAATCTGCGTTTTAACGCAAAACAGCATAAAACGACGAATTTTTATTATTCATTTTTATTAGTTATCGTTTCTCATTTGAACGATTTCAACGATCTAAAATGCTTGAAAATGCTTTATTTTAGCAAAACAGCACGTTTTTGAGCTTTATTCTGCGTTTTAACGCGCAAAACAGCATAAAAAAACGACGAAATTTTTATTATTCGTTTTTATTAATATTGCGTCTTATTTGAACGATTTCAACGGGATCTAAAAATGCTTGAAAATGCTTATTTTAGCAAACTGCACGTTTTGAGCTTTAATCTGCGTTTCAACGCGTAAAACAGCATAAAATGACGGAAATTTTTATTATTCGTTTTTATTAATATTGGTGTCTATTTGAACGATTTCAACGATCTAAAATGCGTTTGAAAATTCTTATTTTAGCAAAACATAATGTTTTTGAGCTTTATCTGCGTTTTAACGCGTAAAAGCGCAAAACGACGAATTTTTTGTTGTCGTTTATTAATATTGTTTCTATTTGAACGATTTCAACAATCTAAAATGCTTGAAAATGCTTATTTAGCAAAACAGCACTGTTTTGAGCTTTTGCCCTGCGTTTAACGCGTAAAAACAGCATAAAACGACAAAATTTTTATTATTCGTTTTTATTAATATTGCGTCTATTTGAACGAGGGATTTCAACGATCTAAAATGCTTTGAAAAATGTTTATTTTAGCAAAACAGCACGTTTTGAGTTTAATCAGCGTTTTGCGTAAACAGCATAAAAACGTGACGAATTTTTATTATCTTCGTTTTTATTAATAATATTGCGTCTATTTGAACGATTTCAACGATATAAAATGCCGAAAGTGCTTATTTTAGCAAAAACATCACGTTTTGAGCTTTAATCAGCGTTTTAACGCGTAAAACAGCATAAAACGACGAAATTTTATTATTCGTTTTTATTAATATTGCGTCTATTTGAACGATTTCAACGATCTAAAAATGCTTGAAAATGCTTATTTTAGCAAAACAGCACGTTTGAGCTTAATTCGCGTTTTTAACGCGTAAAAACAGCATAAAAACGACGAATTTTTATTATTCGTTTTATTAATATTGCTTCTAATTGAACGATTTCAACGATCTAAAATGCTTGAAAATGCTTATTTTACAAAAACAGCACGTTTTGAGTTTTAATCGCGTTTTAACGCGTAAAACAGCATAAAACGACGAAATTTTTATTATTCGTTTTATTAATATTGCGTCTATATTTGAACGATTTCAACGGATTCAAAAATGCTTGAAAATGCTTTCGCTTTAGCAAAACACGCGCACGTTTTGAGTTTTAATCTGCGTTTTAACGCGTAAAACAGCATAAAACGACGAATTTTTTATTATTCATTTTTTTATTAATATTGCTTCTATTGAACGATTTCAACGATCTAAAATGCTGAAAATGCTTACGCAAAAACAGCACACGTTTGAGCTTTATTCTGCGTTTTAACGCGTAAAACAGCATAAAAAACGACGAAATTTTTATTATTCGTTTTATTAATACGTGCCCATTAAACGATTTCCAACGATCTAAAATGCTTGAAAATGCTTATTTTAGAAAAACAGCACTTTTTTGAGAATCTGCGTTTTAAGCAAAAACGCAAAAAACGAAAATTTTATTATTCGTTTTTATTCATATTTGCTTCTATTTGAACGATTTCAACGATCTAAAATGTTGAAAATGCTTATTTTAGAAAAACAGCACTTTTGAGTTTAATAAACGTTTTAACGCGCAAAAAACAAAAAAACGAAATTTTTATTATTCGTTTTTATTAATATTGCGTCTATTTGAACGATTTCAACGATCTAAAATGCTTGAAAATGCTTATTTTAGCAAAGCAGCACGTTTTGAGCTTTAATCTGCGTTTTAACGCGAAAAACAGCATAAAATGACGAATTTTTATTATTCGTTTTTTGTTAATATTTAGCTTCTATTTAAAAAACGATTTCCAACGATCTAAAATGCTTGAAAATGCTTATTTTAGCAAAACAGCACGTTTTTTGAGCTTTAATCTGCGTTTTAACGCGTAAAACAGCATAAAAACGACGAATTTTTATTATTCGTTTTTTATTATATTGCTTCTATTTGAACGATTTCAACGATCTAAAATGCTTGAAAATGCTTATTTTAGCAAACAGCACGTTTTGAGCTTTATTCTGCGTTTTAACGCGTAAAACAACATAAAAACGACGAAATTTTTATTATTCGTTTTTATTAATATTGCGTCTATTTGAACGATTTCAACGATTCGTCGCGAAAATGCTTATTTTAGCAGCAAAACAGCTACGTTTTGAGCTTTAATCTGCGTTTATCGCGTAAAACAGCATAAAACGGCAGATTTTTATTATTCGTTTTTATTAATGTGCTTCTATTTGAACGATTTCAGCGATCTAAAATGCCCAGAAATGCTTATTTTAGCAAAACAGCACGTTTTGAACTTTGGTCTGCGTTTTTAACGTAAAACAGCATAAAAAACGACAATTTTTTATTATTCGTTTTATTAATATTGCGTCTATTTAGCGAGACGACGATTTCAACGATCTAAGCACCAAATGCCTATTTTAGCAAAACAGCACGTTTTGAGCTTTAATCTGCGTTTTAACGCGTAAAACAGCTTTGCCGAAAACGACGAATTTTTTTATTATTCGTTTTATTGATATTGCTTCTATTTAAACGATTTCCAACGATCTAAAATGCTTGAAAATGCTTATTTTAGCAAAACAGCACGTTTGAGCTTTAATCAGCACGTTTAACGCGTAAAACAGCATAGAAACGACGAATTTTTTACTAATCGTTTTTATTAATATTGCGTCTATTTGAACGATTTCAACGATCCGTCTTGAAAATGCTTATTTTTATAAAACAGCACGTTTTGAGCTTTAATCTGGATTTTTAACGCGTAAAAACAGCATAAAACGACGAATTTTTTATTAATCATTTTTTTTTATTAATATTGCTTCTATTTGAACGATTTCAACGATCTAAAATGCTTGAAAATGCTTATTTTAGCAAAACCTTTTGTTTTGAGCTTTATTCTGCGTTTTAACGCGTAAAACAACATAAAACGACGAAATTTTTATTATTCGTTTTTTTTTTATTAATATTGCGTCTATTTGAACGATTTCAACGATCTAAAAATGCTTGAAAATGCTTATTTTAGCAAAACAGCACGTTTGAGCTTTGTCTGCGTTTCAACGCGTATAGCAACATAAAATGACAGGGAATTTTTATTATTCGTTTTTATTGGCGTGCGTCTATTTGAACGATTTCAACGATCTAAAATGCTTGAAAAATTGCTTATTTTAATAAAACAGCACGTTTGAGCTTTAATCTGCGTTTAACGCGTAAAACAACTTACCAAAACGACGAATTTTTTATTATTCGTTTTTATTAATATATTGCTTCTATTTGAACGATTTCAACAATCTAAAGTGCTTGAAAATGCTTATTTTTTAATAAAACAGCACGCTTTGAGCTTTATTCTGCGTTTAACGCGTAAAACAACATAAAACGACAAAATTTTGTTATTTGTTTTTATTAATATTGCGTCTATTTGAACGATTTCAACGATCTAAAATGCTTGAAAAATGCTTATTTTAGCAAAACGCACGTTTTGAGCTTTAATCAGCGTTTTTAGCGGCAAAACAACATAAAACGACGAATTTACGGTATTCGTTTTTTTTATTAATATTGCGTCTATTTGAACGATTTCAACGATCTAAAATGCTTGAAAATGCTTATTTTAGCAAAACAGCACGTTTGAGCTTTAATCTGCGTTTTAACGCGTAAAACAACATAAAAACGACGAATTTTTATTATTCGTTTTTTTTATTAATATTGCTTCCTAATTTGAACGATTTCAGCGATCTAAAATGCTTGAAAATGTATTTTAGCAAAACAGCGCGTTTTGAGCTTAATCTGCGTTTTAACGCGTAAAACAGCATAAAACGACGAATTTTTTATTATTCGTTTTATTATGTACGTCCTGTTGAACGATTTCAGCGTCTAAAATGCTTGAAAATGCTTATTTTAGCAAAACAGCACGTTTTGAGCTTTAATCTTCGTTTTAACGCGTAAACAGCATAAAACGACGAATTTTTATTATTCGTTTTTGGTAATATTGCTCTATTTGAACAGTTCAACGATCTAAAATGCTTGAAAATGCTTATTTTAGCAAAACAGCGCGTTTGAGCTTTATTCTGCGTTTTAACGCGTAAAACAACATAAAAACGGCAAAATTTTTATTATTCGTTTTTTTTATTAATATTGCGTCCTATTTGAACGATTTCCAACGATCTAAAATGCTTGAAAATGAAAACTTATTTTTAGCAAAACAGCGTTTGAGCTTTAATCTGCGTTTTAACGCGTAAAACAACTTATAAAAATGACAGATTTTTTATTATTCGTTTTTTATTAATATTGCTTCTATTTAAACTGATTTCAACGATCTAAAATGCGTGAAAATGCTTATTTTAGCAATACAATACGTTTTGAGCTTTAATCTGCGTTTTAACGCGTAAAACAACTTTATAAAAACGACAGATTTTTATTATTCGTTTTTTATTAATATTGCTTCTATTTGAACGATTTCAACGATCTAAAATGCTTGAAAATGCTTATTTTTGTATAAAACAACACGTTTTGAGGCTTTAATCTGCGGTTTAACGCATAAAACAGCATAAAAACGACAGAAATTTTGATATTCGTTTTATTAATATTGCGCGTCTGTTGAACGATTTCAACGATCTAGAGTAGCAGAAAATGCTTATTTTTAGCAAAACAGCGCGTTTTGAGGGCACAATCTGCGTTTAGCGCGTAAAGAGCAGCATAAAACGACGGGTACATTATTCATTTTTATTAATAGCTTCAATTTGAACGGTGCAACGTCTAAAATGGCAGAAAATGCTTATTTTGCAAAACAGCACGTTTTGAGCTTTATTCTGCGTTTTAACGCGTAAAACAGCATAAAAACGACAGAAATTTTATTATTCGTTTTTATTAATATTGCGTCTATTGAACGATTTCAACGATCTAAAATGCTTGAAAATGCTTGTATTTTTAGCAAAACAGCACGATTTTGAGCTTTTAATCTGCGTTTTAACGCGTAAAACAGCATAAAATGACAGAAATTTTATTATTCGTTTTTTATTAATATTGCGTCTGTTGAACAGTTTCAACGATAAAATGCTTGAAAATGCTTATTTTAGCAAAACAGCACGTTTTGAGCTTTAATCTGCGTTTAACGCGTAAAACAGCATAAAAACGACGAATTTTTATTATTCGTTTTTTATTAATATTGCTTCTACTATTTGAACGATTTCAACAATCTAAAATGCTTAGAAAATGCTTATTTTAGCAAAACAGCACGTTTTGAGCTTTATTCTGCGTTTTAACGCGTAAACAACATAAAAACGACGAAATTTTATTATTCGTTTTTATTAATATTGCGTCTATTTGAACGATTTCAACGATCTAAAATGCTTAAAATGCTTATTTTAGCAAAACAGCACGTTTGAGGCTTTTAATCTGCGTTTAACGCGTAAAACAGCATAAAACGACAGAGGAATTTTATTATTCGTTTTTATTAATAGTACTTCTATTTAAACGATTTCAACGACGATCTAAGATGGCGAAAATGCTTATTTTAGCAAAACAGCACGTTTTGAGCTTTAATCTGCGTTTTAACGCGTAAAACAGCATAAAACGACGAATTTTATTATTCATTTTTGTTAATATTGCTTCTATTTGAACGGTTTCAACGATCTAAAATGCTTTGAAAATGCTTATTTTAGCCAAAGGCGGCGTTTGAGCTTTTAATCTGCGTTTTAACGCGTAAAACAGCATAAAACGACGAATTTTTATTATTTGTTTTATTAATATTGCTTCTATTTGAACGGTTTCAACAATCTAAAATGCTTGAAATGCTTATTTTAGCAAAACAGCACGTTTTTGAGCTTTGATGCGTTTTAACGTAAAACAACATAAAAACGACTGAAATTTTTTTATTATTCGTTTTTATTAATGTGCGTCTGTTTGAGACGATTTCAGCGATCTAAAATGCTTAAAATGCTTATTTTGGCAAAACAGCACGTTTTGGGCTTTTTAATCTGCGTTTTAACGCGTAAAACAGCATAAAACGACGAAATTTTTATTATTCGTTTTTTATTAATATTACTTCTATTTAAAAACGATTTCCAGCGATCTAAAATGCTTGAAAATGCTTATTTTGTAGCAAAACAGCACGTTTGCAGGCTTTAATCTGCTTTTAACGCGTAAAACAGCATAAAACGACAAATTTTTATTATTCGTTTTTTTATTCATATTACTTCTATTTGAACGATTTCAACGATCTAAAATGCTTGAAAATACTTATTTTGTAAAACAGCGCGTTTGAGCTTTTAATCAGCGTTTAACGCGTAAACAACATAAAACGACGAATTTTTTATTATTCGTTTTTATTAATATTCCGTCTATTTGAACGATTTCAACGATATAAAATGCTTGAAAATGCTTATTTTAGCAAAACATCGTTTTGAGCTTTAATCAGCGTTTTAACGCGTAAAACAGCATAAAAAACGACGAAATTTTTATTATTCGTTTTTTATTAATATTGCGTCTATTTGAACGATTTCAAAAACGATCTAAAATGCTTGAAAATGCTTATTTTTAGCAAAACAGCGTTTTGAGCTTTAATCACCGCGTTTAACGCGTAAAACAACATAAAAACGACAAATTTTTATTATTCGTTTTATTAATATTGCTTCTATTTGAACGGTTTCAACGATCTAAAATGCTTGAAAATGCTTATTTTAGCGCTTAAAACAGCACGTTTGAGCTTTTAATCTGCGTTTTAACGCTTAAAACAGCATAAAAACGACGAATTTTTTATTATTCGTTTTTTTATTAATATTGCGTCTATTTGAACGATTTCAACGATCTAAAATGCTTGAAAATGCTTATTTTAGCAAAACAGCACGTTTTGAGCTTTAATCTGCGTTTTAACGCGTAAAACAGCATAAAAACGACGAATTTTTTATTATTCGTTTTTATTAATATTGCTTCTATTTGAACGATTTCAACGATCTAAAATGCTTAGAAAATGCTTATTTTAGCAAAACAGCACGTTTTTGAGCATTGATGCGTTTTAACGCGGCGTAAACAGCATAAAACGACAGAATTTTATTATTCGTTTTTTATTAATATTGCGTCTATTTGAACGATTTCCAGCGATCTAAAATGCTTGAAAATGCTTATTTTTAGCAAAACAGCACGTTTGAGCTTAATCTGCGTTTTAACGCGAAAAACAACATAAAATGACGAATTTTTATTATTCGTTTTTTATTAATATTGCTTCTATTTAAACGATTTCAACGATCTGGAAATGCTTGAAAATGCTTATTTAGCAAAACAGCGCAGCACGAACTTTAGTCTGCGTTTTTAACGCGTAAAACAGCATAAAACGACGAATTTTTTTATTATTCATTTTTTATTAATATTGCTTCTATTTGAACGATTTCCAACGATCTAAAATGCTTGAAAATGCTTATTTTAGCAAAACAGCACGTTTTGAGGCTTTTGTTCACTTACGTTTTTAACGCGTAAAACGCTTATAAAACGGCAGAAATTTTTTTATTATTCGTTTTTTTTTTTATTAATATTGCGTCTATTTGAACGATTTCCAGCGATCGAAAATGCTTGAAAATCACTTATTTTAGCAAAACAGCACGTTTTGAGCTTTAATCTGCGTTTTAAGGCGTAAACAGCATAAAATGACAAAATTTTTTATTATTCGTTTTTATTAATATTGCTTCTGTTAAACGATTTCAGCAATCTAAAATGGCAGAAAATGCTTATTTTAGCAAAACAGCACGTTTTGAGCTTTTATCTGCGTTTTTTAACGCGTAAACAGCATAAAAACGACGAAATTTTATTATTCGTTTTTATTCATATTCTTCTATTTGACCGATTTCAACGATCGTCTTGAAAATGCTTATTTTTAGTAAAACAGCACGTTTTGAGCTTTTAATCTGCGTTTAACGCGTAAAACAACATAAAACGACGAATTTTTTGCATTATTCGTTTTTTTATTAATATTGCGTCTATTTGAACGATTTCAACGATCCTAAAATGCTTGAAAATGCTTATTTTAGCAAACAGCGTTTGAGCTTTAATCTGCGTTTTAACGCGTAAAACAGCATAAAAACGACGAATTTTTTTATTATTCGTTTTTATTGTATTGCTTCTATTTGAACGATTTCAACGATCGTCTTGAAAATGCTTATTTTAGCAAAACAGCTTTTGATTTTGAGCTTTAATCTGCGTTTTAACGCGTAGAACAGCATAAAACGACGAATTTTTATTATTCGTTTTTATTAATATTGCGTCTATTTAGCAGACGATTTAACGATCTAAAATGCTTTAATGCTATTTTAGCAAACAGCACGTTTGAGCACAATCTGCGTTTAACGCGTAAAACAGCATAAAACGACAATTTTATTGTGTTTTATTATGCTTCTATTTAAAACGATTTCAACGATCTAAAATGCTTGAAAATGCTTATTTTAGCAAAACAGCACGTTTTGAGCTAATCTGCGTTTTAACGCGTAAAACAGCATAAAACGACGAATTTTTTGCAATCGTTTTATTAATATTGCTTCTATTTGAACGATTTCAAGCGTCTAAAATGGCGAAAATGCTTATTTTAGCAAAACAGCACGTTTTGGGCTTTATTCTGCGTTTTAACGCGTAAAACAACATAAAAACGACGAAATTTTATTATTCGTTTTATTAATATTGCGTGTTTGAGACGATTTCAACGATCTAAAATGCTTGAAAGTAACTTATTTTATGCAAAACAGCATAAAAATGACGAAATTTTTATTATTCGTTTTTATTAATATTGCGTCTATTTGAACGATTTCAACGATCTAAAATGCTTGAAATTCTTATTTTTAGCAAACAGCACGTTTTGAGCTTTTAATCTGCGTTTTTAACGCGTAAACAACGCAAAAACGACGAATTTTATTATTCGTTTTATTAATATTGCTTCTGTTTGAACGATTTCAACAATCTAAAATGCTTGAAAATGCTTATTTTAGCAAAACAGCACGTTTTGAGCTTTTATTCTGCGTTTTAACGCGTAAAACAACATAAAAACGACAAAATTTTATTATTCGTTTTATTAATGTGCGTCTGTTGAACTGATTTCAACGATCTAAAATGCTTAAAAGTACTTATTTAGCAAACAGCACGTTTTGAGCTTTAATCAGCGTTTTAACGCGTAAAACAGCATAAACGACGAATTTTTATTATTCGTTTTTATTAATATTGCGTCTATTTGAACGATTTCAACGATATAAAATGCTTGAAAATGCTTTATTTTAGCAAAACATCACGTTTTGAGCTTTAATCAGCGTTTTTAACGCGTAAACAACATAAAAACGACGAAATTTTTTATTATTCGTTTTTTTATTAATATTGCGTCTATTTGAACGATTTCAACGATCTAAAATGCTTGAAAATGCTTATTTTAGCAAAACAGCACGTTTTGAGCTTTTAATCTGCGTTTTAACGCGTAAAACAACATAAAAACGACAGATTTTTTATTATTCGTTTTTGTGTATTGCTTCTAATTGAACGATTTTCAACGATCTAAAATGGCGAAAATGCTTATTTTAGCAAAACAGCACGTTTTGAGGCTTTAATCTGCGTTTAACGCGTAAAACAGCATAAAAACGACGAATTTTTATTATTCGTTTTATTAATATTACTTTGTCTATTTGAACGTTTCAACGATCTAAAATGCTCGAAAATGCTTATTTTAGCAAACAGCACGTTTTGAGCTTCAATCTGCGTTTTAACGCGTAAACAACATAAAACGACGAATTTTTTATTATTCTCGTTTTTATTAATATTGCTTCTATTTGAACGATTTCAACGATCTAAAATGCTTGAAAATGCTTATTTTAGCAAAACAGCGTTTGAGCTTTATTCACCGTTTAATGGGAAACAACATAAAACGACAGAATTTTATTATTCGTTTTTATTAATATTGCGTCTGAACTTTGGTTCAAATAGACGCAATATCAACAAAACGAATAATACTAAATCGTTTTCTTTGTTTGACTGCAGAACAACCAAAACGCTGTTACTGATCGTTAATCGTTCAAACAGCAATATTGGCAAAAACGAATAATAAAAATTCGTCGTTTATGCTGTTTTTACGCGTTAAACGCAGATGCTTCAAAACGACTGCTGTTTAAAATAACATTTTTCGGCGATATTGAATCGTTATCAAACAAACGCAATAAACGATAATAAAAAATTCGTCGTTTATCTTTGTTTGCCGTTAAAACACCGAATTAAAACTCAAAACGTCTTTGTTGCAAAATAAGCATTTTCAGCGACCGTCGTGAAATGTTCAATCAAAGCCCAATATTAACAAACGGTAATAAATTAGATGCGTTTATAACGTTTACGCGTTAAAACACGGGTAAAACTCAAAACGTGCTTTATTTAAATAACATTTTCAGCATTTTAGACTCGTTAAAATCGTTATCAAACACCGGCTGTGTAAAAACGGGCAGCAAAATTTCGTCGTTATGCTGTTTTACGGTAAAACGCGATTAAGCCGAAACGCCGATATTTTGCCAAAATATTTTCAGCATTTTATCGTTGAAATCGTTCAGAAGCAAACAGCCAGCAAAAACGAATAATAAATTCGTCGCTGCTGTTTACGTAAGCCGCGATTAGCTCAGAAGCGACAACTGTTTTAAAATAACATTTTCAGCATTTTAAATGGGTCATCGTTAAACAGGCTTTGCAATAGCAAAACGAATAACCAAAATTTTGTCGTTTGTTTTTACGCGTTAAAACTGCGAGCTGTTTAAAATAACATTTTCAGCATTTTAATTGTTAATCATTCCAGCAATGAAACGGTAATAAAAATTCGTCGTTTTACGCATTTTGCTGGGCTTTCGAAACGTGCTGCTGAATTTCAGCACAGATCGTTGGCGTTAAACAGGCTTGCAATGATAATAGCGAATAATAAAAGGGCACAAGTCATTTTAATAACTGTTTTCTTTAAAATGGCGTTTTCAGCATTTTGAAGCCGTTCAAACAGGCAATATTGGCAAAAGGCGGGTAATAAGGCACAAATAAATTTTATGCTGTTTTACGCGTTGAAACGCAGATAAGCACCAGCGTGCTGTTTAGCAAAATAGCATTTCAGCACGGGCTCGTCGTTCAGCTTCAAACATCAAAAACGATTGGTAAAGATGCGTTTTTATCTTTGTTTTACGCGTTAAAACACGAATTCAAGCATTAACTGTTGCCCAAAATGGCATTTGCACCAGCATTTTAAAATGGTTAATAGACTGAAATAAACGTAACGAATAATAAAAAAATAGATACTTTATAACTGTTTTACGCGGTGCTGAGTCTGTGCTGTTCGTTTTGGCGTCGTTGAGAAACCGTCCGAAGTAGGCGCAGCAAAAGGCGAATAACCAAAAAATTAGATAGATTTCTTTGTTTGCGTTAAACGTTAAGCTCAGAGCGTGCTGTTTTGCTGAAATAGCATTTTCCAGCATTTTGATCGTTGAAATCGTTAAAATAAACGTATTGGCAAAACGGTAATATTCGTCGTTTATAGCGTTTTACGTTGAAACGCAGTCGCTCAAAACGTGCTGACGCTTTTAAAATAGCGATTTTCAGCATTTTAGATGCGTTGAAATGCCGAAGCAGGCGTATTAGCAAAAACGGGGTAATAAAAAGAATTAGATGCGTTTATGCTGTTTTACGTTAAACGCAGATTAAAAACATTTTACCAAAATGCCAGCATTTGTCGTTGAAATCGTCAGCAAACAATGAGTAAAAACGAAGATAATAAAGAACTGCGTCATTTTATACGCGTTAAAAGGCGAATGCGCTTCAAAACGTTAACATTTTAAAACATTTTCGCATTTTAGGCCGGCTCGTTTAAGCCAAACGGCAAAAACGAATAATAAAAATTTTGTCATTTTAGCATTTTACGCAGCAAGCACGGTGCTTTCAAAACGTCTTGTTTGCTAAAATAACATTTTCCGTCGTTAATTTCGAAATGGGCGCGTGTAAAGGCAGAATGATAGTAGATGGTTTTTTACTCTTTGTTTTGCGTTAAACGCAGAGGTAAAACTCCAGGCGTGACACTGCTAAAAGTAAGCCAGCATTTGCCGTCGTTAGTAGTAATAAAAATAATACTAGTCATTTTACCTGCGTTTTTACGTTAGGCGCAGATTAAGCTCGAAAGTGCTGTTTAACAAATAGCCAGATGCGTTGAAATCGTTAAATAAACGGCTGTAATAAAGGCGAATAATAAAAATTCGTCATTTATCTTTCGCGTTAGGCTGCTGGTCAAGCTCAGGCGACAACGCTTTGCTGGGCGTTTTCAGCATTTGTCGTTGAAATCAGACCGGAAACTGAACGCAGCCAATGGCAAAGGCGAGGGCAACAAAATTTCAAAGATAAATTTTATGCTTTGTTTGCGCGGGCTGAATGCTCCGAAGGCGTGCTGTTTAAAGTAAACATTTTCTGGCATTTTAGATCGTTAATCGTTCGAAATAGAGCGATAAAGGCGAGATAATAAAAGGATTCGTCGTTTTAACGTTTACGCGTTGAAACGCGGATTAAACTCAGGCGCGTTAACGTTTTGCTTTAGGCGTTTTCGAAGCATTTAGATGCGTTGATAAGGCTGAGCAGACGCGACAATGAGGCGAACCAATAAAAATTGAGTCGTTTGCTTTGGCGGTTAGGCACGTTAAAATGAGCGTAACGTTTTCTTAAAATGGCGTTTTCAAGCATTTTTGATCGTTGTCGTTCGAAACTCAGAAAACGGCAACCGGCGAATAATGAAATTGTCGTTTTGTTTTGCAAAACGCGGTCAAGCCGAGCGATAACTGTAAAATGGCGTTTTCGGCATTGCGTCGTTGAAATAATTCGGAAATGAGCAAATAAAACGAATAAATTTCGTCGTTTATACTGTTTTACGCTGGGTAAAAGCTCGAAACGTGCTAATGGCGTTTTCGGCATTTTAACGATAAGATTCAGCGAATATCGCCGTCGTTTTATCTTGTTTTGCGTTGAGCGCTGATTAAAATACCGAGCGTTTTGTTTGAAAACGCGTTTTCAGCGTTTTAGATGGTTGAAATCGTTCAAACCAAACGTATGAAGACAAAGGCAGATAATGAAAATTTTGATAGTTTAACGTTTGCGCGTTGAAAACGTTAAACGTTTTTAAGAATGGCGCGTTTTCAGCATTTTAGATCGTTGAATCGTTGTATTGATAAGGCGAATGGTAAAGTCGTTTTATAACGTTTTACGCGTTAAAACGCGAATTAAGCCAGGCGTGTTTTAACGTGGCGTTTTTTAGCATTTTAGATGCGTCGTTGAAACCTGAACGCAATGTGGTAAAGACGAATGTCTTTCGTCGTTTTATGCTGCGTTAAAACGCAGATAAGCGAAACGTGCTGTTTGCTGGAAATGGCGCAAGCGCATTTAGACGTTGAAATCGTTCAGGCGGCAATGATGACGGGTAAAGTGCGTCGTTTGCCGGTTAAAACGCGGATTGACGTGGCTGTTACAAACCAACGTTTTCAGCGTTACCAGATCGTTGAAATCGTTCAGGCGGCAATAAATAAAATGAGATAATAAAATTAGGTCGTTTACCATGCTGTTTACGCGCGCGTTGAAACGCCATCCAGAGCGTCGCCGTTTTGCGTTTTTCCCGTCGTTGAAAATCGTTTGAAATAGAGTAATGTTGAAAAAGGCGAACCAATGAAAGAACAGATGTTTGCGCGTTGAAACGCAGATAAAGCGGCGATAACGTTTTGCTGAAAATGGCGTTTTGGCGTCGTTGAAAATCGCCGAAATGGGCGCAATAAAAGGCGAATAATAAAATTTCGTCGTTTGCTAACTTTGTTTTACGTTTAAGAGCACGGTCCAGGCGTGTATTTTCTTTAAAATAACATTTTCAGCATTTTAGGCGAAAATCGTTCCGGAAGCTAAACTTTAATATTGACAAAAACGAATAATAAAAAATTTGTCGTTTTTTTTTTTGCGTTGGGCCGTTCTCCAGGAAAACATTTCAAAATAGCTTTTCGGCATTTTGTCGTTGTCTTTTAAAAAACGGCAAAAAGGCGTTAAAAAAATTGTTTTTTAAAACCACGCTTTAAAACGCGGTTGGGGGTTTTTAAATAAGTTTTCAGCTTTTTTCGTTAAAATTTCCGTAAATAAAGGGGGGAAAAAAAAATTTTCGTTTTGCTTTTTTGCTTTAAAAACCCGGGAAAAAATCGAAACGTTTTAAAAAGCTTTTCGCTTTTAGTCGTTAAAATCGTTGAAAACAAATTGAAAGGGGAAAATTAGGGGCCCTTTTCGCTTAAAAAAAGGGAAAAAAGGCATTTTTCAAAATTTTGCTTTTAAAATTTTTAAAATAACGCGTAAAAAGGGGGATAAAAAATTTTGCTTTTAAATCGTTTTACCGTTAAAACGGTTAACCCCCGGTTTTTAAAAATGGCTTTTCGCAGTCGTTGAAAGGACGAAAAACCGTGAAAAAAAAAAGGGAAAAATTCGTCTTTTAAACGTTTGCTTAAAAAGGCCTTTTGGCTCAAGGCGTTTAAAAAAACTTTTCGCTTTTCGTTGAAATCGTTCAAACCCCTTTGGAAAAAAACGGGAAAAAGGGAAAGGCGAATTTTTGCCCCAAAAACGTTTGTTTTTGTAACGTTTTGGCCGTTAAAAAGCCGGGAAAAAGGCTTCGAAAAAGGGTTTGGGTTTTTGCCCCAAAAAAATCCGGATTTTTTAAAGTTTTTTTGGCGTTGAAATCGTTCGGGGTATTGAAAAGGGCGAATTTTGTGTTTTTTTTTTTTGCAAAACTTTTCCCCTTTTTTTTTCTTTTCAGCTTTAATCGTTGTCGTTCAAAAAAAGGGGGTTTTTTAAAAACGAATTAAAAATTCGTCGTTTTTTGCTGTTTTCCTTTAAAACGCGTTAAAAACTAAAACTTTCTTTTTTTAAAATCTTTTTCAAGTTTTTTGATGTTGAAATCGTTAAATAAAACGGTAAAAAAAACGAAATAAAAAAAAATTTTGTTTTATGCTTTTTTCCCCGTTAAAACGCGAATGCTCAAGCTGCTTTTTTTTAAAATTTTTTTTCGGGCTTTTGTGTTGGTCGTTCCGGAAAAAAAATTTTTTAAAAAAGGGAATAATAAAATTGTCTTTTTTGCTGCGCGTTAAAAACCGGGTTAAAATAAAACGTTTTTTTTGTAAAAAAAAGTTTTTTCGGCTTTTTTAGATTTTGAAACGTTCAAAATGCGCTTTTTTAAAACGAATAAAAAAAGGTTTGTCGTTTTTTGCGTTTTCGCCGCGAAAAAGCTCAAACTCTTTTTTGGTGGCATTTTAAAGCGGTCGTTGAAATCGTTAAGAAAGCAATATTAAAAAGGGGAAAAAAAAAAAAACGTGTTTTTATGTTTTGTTTCGCGTTAAAACGGGGAATTCTAAAAACGCTGTTTTGAAAATAAGCATTTTCAATTTTTGGATCGTTGAAACCCCGTTAAA
>NW_027046849.1:0-19914 GCF_025399875.1 Dalotia coriaria | reverse complement strand
ATTAAAGCTCAAAACGCTGTTTTGATAAAATAAGCATTTTCGTTTTTTAGATCGTTGAAATCGTTCAAAAGCCAAAAATAAAAACGAAAAAAAAAAATTTCGTCGTTTTAGTTTTTTTAGGGTTAAAACGCGAAAACCCAAAACGTGCTGTTTTGTTTAAAAAGCATTTTCAAGCTTTTTTAAATCGTTGAAATCGTTCAAATTGAAGCAATTTTAAAAAAAAAACGAATAAAAAAAAATTCGTCGTTTTATGTGACGCGTTAAAACGCAGTTTAAAAAGCTCAAAAGGGCCGTTTTGCTAAAATAAGCATTTTCGTTTTTTAAATCGTTAAAATCGTTCAAAAGACGCAATAAAAAAAAAACGAATAATAAAAATTTGCGTTTTATGCTGTTTTACGCGTTAAAAAGAATGCTCAAAACGTGCTGTTTGCTAAAATAAGCATTTTCGCATTTTGACGTTGAAATCGTTCAAAAGACGCAATATTAAAAAAAAAAAAAAAAAACCCCGTCGTTTTATGCGTTTTACGCGTTCCGAAAAGCTCAAAAGGGTTTGTTTTTAAAATAAGATTTTCAACTTTTTGATCGTTGAAATCGTTCAAATAGAAGAATAATAAAAACAATTAAAAAGCTTTTTGCTTTTTTTTACGCGTTAAAACGCAGTTTAAAACCCCTCAAAACGTGCTTTTTTGGGGCTAAAATAAGTTTTTCGCTTTTTAGATCGTGAAATCGCAAAGAGCAAAAATAAAAAAATTTCTTTTAGTGTTTTACGCGAAAAAACGCAGATTAAACCCTAAAAACGTGCGTTTTTGAAAAAATAAGTTTTTTTCAAGCTTTTTTGACGGAAACGCCAATAGAAGCAATATTTCCTTTGGGTCTTTTTTGCTTTTTTTACCGTTCCAACCCCGCTGCCAAAATCCCATTTTCGTTTTTTTGGGAAACTTTAAAAACCCAAAAAAAAAAAAATAAAAAAAATTTCGTCTTTTTTGGTTTTCGCGTCGCAAAAAACCAAAATTTTTAAAATTTTCAAGCTTTTTTGATGGGAAAATGTTCAAATGGGCAAAAAAAAAAAAACGAATAAAAAATTCGTCGTTTTATGCTGTTTTACGCGTTAAAGCGCAGATTAAACCTCAAACGCTGTTTTGCTAAATACTTCAAGCATCTACCGTTGGAAACTGCTCAAATAGACGCGGCCATTAATAAAAACGAATAATAAAAATTTCATCGTTTTTATGCTGTTTTACGGCGTTAAAACGCGATTAAAGCTCAAACGTGCTGTTTTGCTAAAAATAAGCATTTTCAAGCATTTTAGATCGTTGAAATCGTTCAAATAGAAGCACATAATAAAAACGAATAATAAAAATCACCTGCCGTTTTATGTTGCCTACGCGTTAACATCGCATTTCAAAAGCTCAAAACGTGCTGTTTTGCTAAAATAAGTACTTTCAAGCATTTTATATCGCTGAAATCGTTCAATAGACGCGCAATAAAAATAAAAATACGAATAATAAAAATTCGTCGTTTTATGCTGTTTTACGCGTTAAAACGCAGAATAAAAGCTCAAAACGTGCTGTTTGCTAAAATAAGCATTTTCAAGCATTTTAGATCGTTGAAATCGTTCGGGCCAGACGCAATATTAATAAAAAACGAATAATAAAATTTCTGTCGTTTTATGTTGTTTCGTTAAAACGCATATTAAAGCTCAAATCGTGCTGCTCTTTGCTAAAATAAGCATTTTCAAGCATTTTAAATCGTTGAAATCGTTCAAATTGAGCAATATTAATAAAAACGAATAATAAAATTGCCGTTTTATGCTGTTTTCAAAACGCAGATTAAAGCTCAAAACGTGCTGTTTTGCTAAATAAGCATGTTTCTTTTAGATCGTTGAAATTGTTCAAATAGACGCAATAAAAATAAAAAACGTGAATAATAAAAATTTCGTCGTTTTTATGCTGTTTTACGCGTTAAAATCGCAGAATGTAAAAGCTCTCAAAACGTGCTGTTTTGCTAAAATAAGCATTTTCAAGCATTTAGATCGTTGAAATCGTTCAAATAGACGCAATATTAATAAAAAACGAATAATGCAAATTCGTCGTTTTATGCTGTTTTACGCGTTAAAACGCAGATTGCCTGCAAACGCGCTGTTTTGCTGTATCAAGCATTTTCTGCCATGATCGTTGAACCGTTCAAATAGAAGCAATATTAAAAACGAATAATAAAATTTCGTCGTTTTATAAAAGAGCCTTTTACGCGTAAAACGTGATTAAAGCTCAAAACGTGCTGTTTTGCTGCGCCAAGCATTTTCACATTTTAGATCGTTGAAATCATTCAAATAGGACGCAATATTAATAAAAACGAATAATAAAAAATTCGTCGTTTTATGTTGTTTTACGTTAAAACGCAGATTAAAGCGCTCAAACGTGCTGTTTTGCTAAAATAAGCATTTTCGCCATTTTAGATCGTTGAAATCGTTTAAATAGAAGCAATATTAATAAAAACGAATAATGTAAAATACCCGTCGTTTTTATGCCGTTTTACGCGTTAAAACGCGGCGATTAAAGCTCAAAATCGCGCTGTTTTGCTGCAAAAATACATTTTCAAGCATTTTAGATCGTTGAAATCGTTCAACAGACGCAATATTAATAAAAACGAATAATAAAATTCGTCGCTTTTATGCTGTTTTACGCGTTAAAACGCGCAGATTAAAGCTAAAACGCTGTTTTGCTAAATAAGTATTTTCAAGCATTTAGATCCTGAAATCGTTCAAATAGAAGCAATATTAATAAAAACGAATACTGTAATTGTCGTTTTATGCTGTTTTACGAGTTAAAACGCAGATTAAAGCTCAAAACGTGCTGTTTCGTTAAATAAGTATTTTCTTAAGCATTTTAGATCGTTGAAACGTTCAAATAGAAGCAATATTACTGAAAAACGAATAATAAAATCTGTCGCGCTTTGTACGATGTTTTACGTATTAAACGCAGATTAAAAGCTCAAACGTGCTGTTTTGCTAAAATAAGCATTTTCAAGCATTTTAGATCAGTTGAAATCGTTCAAATAGAAGCTAATATTAATAAAACGAATAATAAAAATCTGTCGTTTTTATGTTGTTTTACGCGTTAAAACGCAGATTAAAGTCAAAACGCTGCTGTTTTACAAAATAAGCATTTTCGGGCGATTTTAGATCGTTGAAATCGTTCAAATAGAAGCAATATTAATAAAAACGAATAATAAAAAATTGTCGTTTTATGCTGTTTCTTACGCGTTAAAACGCAGATTAAACTTTCAAAACGTGCTGGTTTTGCTAAAATAAGCATTTTCAAGCATTTTAGATCGTTGAATCGTTCAAATAGACGCAATATTAATAAAAACGAATAACAAAATTCGTCGTTTTTATGCTGTTTACGTTAAAACGTGCAGACGTTCAAAACGCGCTGTTTTGCTAAAATAAGCATTTTCAAGCATTTTAGATCGTTGAAATCGTTCAAATAGAAGCAATATTAATAAAAACGAATAATAAAAATTCTGCTGTTTTATGCTGTTTTACGCGTTAAAACGCAGATTTCAAAAGCTCAAAACGTGCTGTTTGCTGCACAAGCATTTCGCTATCGCAGATCGTTGAAATCGTTCAAATAGACGCAATATTAATTAAAAAACGAATAATAAAAATTTCGTCGTTTTATGTTGTTTTACGCGTTAAAACGTATGAATAAAAGCCTCAAAACGTGCTGTTTGCTAAAATAAGCATTTTCAAGCATTTTAGATCGTTTGAAATCGTTCAAATAGAAGCAACATTAATAAAACGAATAATAAAAATTCGTCGTTTTATGCTGTTTTACGCCAAAACGCAGATTAAAGCTCCTCAAACGCGCTGTTTTGCTAAAAATAAAGTACTTTCGCCATTTTAGACTGCTGAAATCGTTCAAATAGAAGCAATATTAATAAAAACGAATAATGTACCCGTCGTATAAAGCTGTTTTACGCGTTAAAACGCAGACTAAAGCTCAAAACGTGCTGTTTTACAAAATAAGCCATTTCCCGCTACTTATCGTTGAACGTTCAAATAGAAGCAAATATTAATAAAAAACGAATAATAAAAAAATTCGTCGTTTTACGCCGCGCCCGTTAAACTTCAAAACGTGCTGTTTTGCTAAAATAAGCATTTTGCAGCATTTTGTGATCGCTGAAATCGTTCAAATAGACGCAATATTAATAAAAAACGAATAATAAAAATTTCGTCGTTTTATGCTCTACGCGTTAAAACGCAGATTAAAGCTCAAAACGTGCTGTTTTGCTAAAATAAGCATTTTCGCTAAGCATTTTAGATCGTTGAAATCGTTCAAATAGAAGCACATTAATAAAAACGAATAATAAAAATTCGTTGTTTTATGCCGTTTACGCGTTAAAACGTGCAGATTAAAGCCAAAACGCTGTTTTGGTTAAAATAAGCATTTCGCAAGCATTTTGTGATCGCTGAAATCAAGCTAAAATAGACGCAATGCGTCAAAAAACGAATAATAAAAATTTCGTCGTTTTTATGTTGTTTACGCGTTAAAACGCAGAATAAAAGCCCGCCAAACGTGCTGTTTTGCTAAAATAAGCATTTTCAAGCATTTGTGATCGTTGAAATCGTTCAAAATAGAAGCAATATTAATAAAACGAATAATGTAAAAATTCGCCGCTTTTATGTTGTTTTACGCGTTAAAAAACGCAGGATTAAAAGCCTTCAAAACGCGCTGTTTTGCTAAAAATAAGCATTTTCAAAGTACTTTTAGATCGCTGAAATCGTTCAAACAGACGTACATAATAAAAACGAATAATAAAAAATTTCGTCGTTTTTACAAGCTGTTTACGCGTTAAACGCAGATTAAAGCTCAAACGTGCTGTTTTGCTAAAATATGCATTTTCAAGCATTTTAGATCGCTGGAAATCGTTCAAATAGAAGCAATATTAATAAAAACGAATAATAAAAAATTCGTCGTTTTTATGCTGTTTTACGCGCTAAAACGCAGGTGATTAAAGCTCAAAACGTGCCGTTTAGCCAGTACAAGCATTTTCAAGCATTTTGTGATCGCTGAAATCGTTCAAATAGACGCACATTAATAAAACGAATAATAAAAATACCCGTCGTTTTTAGTTGCCTTTACGTTGCAACGCAGATTAAAAGCTCAAAACGTGCTGTTTTGCTAAAAATAAGCATTTTCAAAGCCTTTTATCGTTGAAATCGTTCAAATAGACGCAATAAAAAATAAAAACGAATAATAAAAATGCCGTTTTTATGCTGTTTTACGCGTTAAACGCGACAAAGTTTTCTCAAACGTGCTGTTTGCCAAAAATAAGCATTTTCAAGCATTTTGTGACTGCTGAAATCGTTCAACAGACGCAATATTAATAAAAAACGAATAATAAAAAAATCGTCGTTTACGCTGCTCTACGCGTTAAAACGCAGATTAAAGCTCAAAACGTGCTACCTTTTGCTAAAAATAAGCATTTTCAAGCATTTTAGATCGTTGAAATCGTTTAAATAGAAGCACTATAATAAAACGAATAACAAAAAATTCGTCATTTTTATGCTCTTTTACGCGTTAAAACGCAGATTAAAAGCTCAAAACGTGCTGTTTTGCTGCGTCAAGTATTTTCAAGACGATCGTTGGAAATCGCTCAACAGACGCAATAATAAAAAACGAATAATAAAAAATTTCGTCGTTTTATGCTGTTTTACGCGTTAAAACGCAGAACAAAAGCCTCAAAACGAGCTGTTTTGCTAAAATGCTATTTTCGCTATTTTGGTGATCGCTGGAAATCGTCTTCAAACAGGAAGCACATAATAAAAAAAAACGAATAATAAAAAATTCGTCGTTTTTATGCTGTTTTTACGCGTTAAAAACGCAGATTAAAAGCTCAAACGTGCTGTTTTGCTAAAAATAAGCATTTTCGCCATTTCCAGATCGCTGAAACGTTCAAATAGACGCAATATTAATAAAAACGAATAATAAAAAATTCGTCGTTTTATGCTGTTTTACGCGTTAAAACGCATCAAAGCTCAAAACGCTAAGAGCCTTGGCTAAAATAAGCATTTTCAAGCATTTTATCGTTTGAAATCGTTCAAATAGAAGCAATATTAATAAACGAATAATAAAAATTGCCGTTTTGCTGTTTTACCGCGTTAAAAACGCAGATTAAACCCTCAAAACGTGCTGTTTTGCTAAAATAAGCATTTTCAAGCATTTCCAGATCGCTGAAATCGTTCAAATAGACGGCATTATTAATAAAACGAGTAATAAAATTTCGTCGTTTTATGCTGTCGTTTTACGCGTTGAAACGCAGACAAAAGCTCAAAAACGTGCTGTTTTGCTAAAATAAGATTTCAAGCATTTTGTTAATAAAAATTCGTCGTTTTATGCTGTTTTACGCGTTAAAACGCAGAATAAAGCTCAAAACATGCTGTTTTGCTAAAATAAGCATTTTCAGCACGGATCGCTGAAAATCGTTCAAAATAGAAGCAAATATTAATAAAAAACGACAATAAAAATTCGTCGTTTTTATGCTGTTTTTACGCGTTAAAACTCAGAATAAAGCTCAAAACGTGCGCTGTTTTGCTACCAAGCATTTTCAAGCATTTTAGATCGTTGAAATCGTTCAAATAGAAGCAATATTAATAAAAAACGAATAATAAAAAATTGCCGTTTTATGCTGTTTTACGCGTTAAAACGCAGATTAAAGCTCAAACGTGCTGTTTTGCTAAAATAAGCATTTTCAAGCATTTTAGATCGTTGAAATCGTTCAAATAGATGCGCAGCAATATTAATAAAAACGAATAAAAATTCGTCGTTTTATGCTGCTCTTACGCGTTAAAACGCAGATTAAAAGCTCAAAACGTGCTGTTTTGCTAAAATAAGCATTTTCAAAGCGACGATCGTTGAAATCGTTCAAATAGAAGCAATATTAATAAAAACGAATACCAAAAATTCGTCGTTTTATGCTGTTTTACGCGTTAAAACGCAGATTAAACCCTCAAACGTGCTGTTTTGCTAAAATAAGCATTTTCGCCATTTGTGATCGCTGAAATCGTTCAACAGACGCGAAATATTAATAAAAACGAATAATAAAAATTCTGTCGTTTTATGTTGTTTTACGCGTTAAAACGCAGATTAAAAGCTCAAAACGTGCTGTTTTGCTAAAATAAGCATTTTCAAGCATTTAGATCGTTAAATCGTTCAAATAGAAATACGATAATAAAAACGAATAATAAAAAAATTCGTCGTTTTACGCTATTTTACGCGTTAAAAACGCAGATTAAAGCTCAAACGTGCTGTTTTGCTAAAATAAGCATTTTCAAGCATTTTATATCGCTGGAAATCGTTCAAACAGACGCAATAAAAATAAAACGAATAATGTACCTGCCGTTTTTATGCTGTTTTACGCGTTAAAACGCAGAATAAAGCTCTGCAACGCGCTGTTTTGCTAAAATAAGCATTTTCAAACATTTTAGACGTTGAAATCGTTCACAAATAGAAGCAATATTAATAAAAACGAATAATAAAAATTCGCCGTTTTAGTTGGTTTTACGCGTTAAAAACGCGGTGATTAAAGCTCAAACGTGCTGTTTTGCTAAAATAAGCATTTTCAAGCATTTTAGATCGCTGAAATCGTTCAAATAGACGCACATTAATAAAACCAATACAAAAAAATTCCTGTCGTTTTATGCTGTTTTACGCGTTAAAACGCAGATTAAAAGCTCAAACGTGCTGTTTTGCTAAAATAAGCATTTCTCAAGCATTTTTAGATCGTTGAACCGTCTTCAAATAGAAGCTAACATTAATAAAAACGAATAATAAAAAATCTGTCGTTTTATGCTGTATTACGCGTTAAAACGCAGATTAAAGCTCAAAACGTTGTTTTGCTGTAACAAGCATTTTCAAGCATTTTAGATCGCTGAAACCGTTCAAATAGACACAATAAAAATAAAAAACGTGAATAATAAAATTCGTCGTTTTTATGCTGTTTTAGGCGTTAAAACGCAGAATAAAGCTCAACGTGCTGTTTTGCTAAATAAGCATTTTCTGCCATTTTAGATCGTTGAAATCGTTCAAATGACGCAATATTAATAAAACGAATAAAAATTTTGTCGTTTTATGCTGTTTTACGCGTTAAAACGCAGATTAAAGCTCAACCGTGCTGTTTTGCTAAATAAGCATTTTCAAGCATTTCAAATCGTTGAAATCGTTCAAATAGAAGCACATACAAAAACGAATAATAAAATAGCTTTTATAGCTTTTTACGCGTTGAAACGCGTTAAAGCCAAATTTAAATTCAAAATAAAATTTTGCTTTTGTTTTTAAACGTTAAAAGAGAATAAATAAAACTTTTTAAAAAATTTTGCTTTAGCTTTTATGGAAAACGTTCAAATTCAAACGCTTTTCAAAATAAAAATTTTGCTTTTAGTTGTTAAATCGTTAAAAGAAATTTTTTTAAAAAAGTGTTTTAAAATGATTTTAAAGCTTAAAATCGGAAAGTCAAAAAGCTTTTAAAAAAAGTTTTTCAAAATTTTGTCGTTTGAAATCGTTCAAATAGAAGCAATTTAAAAAAAACGTTAAAAGGTTTTTGCAAGTTTTACGCGTTAAACGCAAATAAACCCAAAAAAATGTTTGTAAATAAATTTCGCTTTTATGTTAAACCGTTAAAAGAGTAATTAATAAAACGAAATAAAAATTGCATTTTATTTTTTAGCGTTAAATTTAATAATAACTAAAAGGGTTTAAAATTTGCTTTTGTTTTTGTCGTGAAACCTGCTCAAATAGCTTTTCCCATAAAAAAAAAACAATTTTGCATTTTGTCTTTTAAGGTTAAGGCTTTAAAAAACAAATAAAAATCTTTAAAATGGCTGTTTTGCTAAAAAGCGATTTCAAGCTTTTGCTAAAATAAAAAATTTGGCAAAAATAAACAAAAAAACAATTTATAAAACCGTTAAACGCTTTTGCTGTTTAAAAGCTTAAAAGGGCGTTTTTAAAAAGGCTTTTCAAGCATAAGATCTTCAACTTTAATCGGAAATTTAAAAGAACAAATAAAAAAAATTTTTAGGGTTTTTAGCTTTTTACGAGTTAAAGCTTAAAACGTGCTGTTTGCTAAAATAAGATTTTCAAGCATTTTAGATCGTTAAACGTTCAAATAGAAGCAATATTAATAAAACGAATAATAAAAAATCTGTCGTTTTATGTTGTTTTACGCGTTAAAACGAATAAAGCTCAAAACATGCTGTTTTGCTAAAATAAGCATTTTCAAGCATTTTAGATCGTTGGAAATCGTTCAAATAGAAGCACATTAATAAAAACGAATAATAAAAATTCGTCGTTTTATGCTGTTTTACGCGTTAAAAACGCAGAATAAAAGCCTGCAACGTGCTGTTTTGCTAAATACATTTTCTGCCATTTTAGGATCGTTGAAATCGTTCAAATAGAAGCAATATAATAAAACGAATAATAAAAATTGTCGTTTTATGCTGGCGTTTTACGCGTTAAAACGTTAAGAATAAAGCCTCAAACATGCTGTTTTGCTAAAATGCTAATTTTCAAGCATTTAGATCGTTGAAATCGTTCAAATAGAAGAATATTAATAAAACGAATAATGCAAAAATTCGTCGTTTTATGCTGTTTTACGCGTTAAAAACGCAGAATAAAGCTCAAACGTGCTGTTTTGCTAAAATAAGCATTTTCAAGCTTTTTAGATCGCTGAAATCGTTCAACAGAAGCAATATTAATAAAAACGAATAATAAAAATTCGTCGTTTTATGCTGTTTTACGCGTTAAAACGCGATAAAAGCTCAAACGCGCTGTTTTGCTAAAATAAGCACGTAAGCATTTTAGATCGTTGAACCGTTCAAATAGACGCAGCAATATTAATAAAAACGAATAATAAAAATTCGTCGTTTTATGCTGTTTTACGCGTTAAAAACGATTAAAGCTCAAACGTGCTGCCTTTGCTAAACAAGATTTTCAAGCATTTTAGATCGTTGAAAATCGTTCAACAGAAGTTACTATTAATAAAACGAATAATAAAAATTCGTCGTTTTATGCTGTTTTACGCGTTAAAACGATTAACTCAAAACGTGCTGTTTGCTAAATAAGCATTTTCAAGCATTTTAGATCGTTGAAATCGTTCAAATAGACGCAATATTAATAAAAACGAATAACAAAATTCTCGTCGTTTTTATGTTGTTTTACGCGTTAAAACGCAGATTAAAGCTCAAAACGTGCTGTTTTGCTAAAATAAGCATTTTCAAGCATTTAGACGTTTTCGAAACTGTTCAAATAGAAATACATAATAAAAACGACAATAAAATTCGTCGTTTTTATGCTGTTTTACGCGTTAAAACGCAGATTAAAGCCTCAAACGTGCTGTTTTGCTAAAATAAGCATTTTCAAGCATTTTATATCGTTGAAATCGTTCAAATAGACGTAAAAGTGGGGCCAAAAATAAAAAACGAATAATAAAAATTTCGTCGTTTTTATGCTGTTTTACGCGTTAAAACGCAGAATAAAGCTCAAAACGTGCTGTCGCTAAAATAAGCATTTTCAAACATTTTAGATCGCTGAAATCGTTCAAATAGAAGCAATATTAATAAAAACGAATAATAAAAAATTCGCCGTTTTATGCTGTTTTACGCGTTAAACGCAGATTAAAGCTCAAACGTGCTGCGTTTTATAAAAATAAGCATTTTCAAGCATTTTAGATCAAGTTGGAAATCGTTCAAAGTAGACGCAATATTAATAAAAACGAATAATAAAATTCTCGTCGTTTTTATGCTGTTTTACGCTAAAACGCAGATTAAAGCTCACAAAACGTGCTGTTTTGCTGTATCAAGCATTTTCAAGCATTTTAGATCGCTGGAAATCGTTCAAATAGAAGCTAAATATTAATAAAAAACGAAGTAATAAAAAAATTCGTCGTTTTATATGTTGTATTACGCGTTAAAACGCAGATTAAAAGCTCAAAATGCTGTTTTGCTAAAATAAGCATTTTCAAGCATTTACCGCTGAAATCGTTCAAATAGAAGCTACTATTAATAAAAAACGAATAATAAAAATTCGTCGTTTTATGCTGTTTACGCGTTAATACGCAGATTAAAGCTCAAAACGTGCTGTTTTGCTAAAATAAGCATTTTCAAGCATTTTAGATCGTTGAAATCGTTCAAATAGACGCAATGGCTTACTAAAAACGAATAATAAAAAATTGTCGTTTTATGCTGTTTTACGCTAAAATCCAGAATAAAAGCTCAAAACATGCTGTTTTGCTAAAATAAGCATTTTCAAGCATTTTAGATCGTTGAAATCGTTCAAATAGGAAGCAATATTAATAAAAAAACGACACAAAAATTCGTCGTTTTATGCTGTTTTACGCGTTAAAACGCAGATTAAAGCTGAAAACGTGCTGTTTTGCTAAAATAAGCATTTTCAAGCATTTTAGATCGTTGAAACCGTTCAAATAGACGTAATTATTAATAAAACGAATAATAAAAATTCGTCGTTTTATAAGCTGTTTTACGCGTTAAACGCAGATTGCGCTCAAACGTGCTGTTTGCTAAAATAAGCATTTTCAAGCATTTTAGATCGTTGAAATCGTTCAAATAGAAGCAATATTAATAAAAAAACGAACATTAAAAATTCGTCGTTTTATGTTGTTTTACGCGTAAAACGCAGATTAAAGCTCAAAACGTGCTGTTTTGCTAAAATAAGCATTTTCAAGCATTTAATCGTTGAAATCGTTCAAATAGAAGTACATTAATAAAAACCAATAATAAAATTTCTGCTGTTTTATGCTGTTTTACGCGTTAAAAACGCTGATTAAAGCTCAAACGTGCTGTTTTGCTAAAATAAGCATTTTCAAGCATTTTAGATCGTTGAAATCGTTCAAATAGACGCAATAAAATAAAACGAATAATAAAAATTTGTCGTTTTATGCTGTTTTACGCGTTAAAACGCAGAATAAAGCTCAAAACGTGCTGTTTTGCTAAAATAGCATTTTCAAGCATTTTAGATCGTTGAAATCTTTCCCAAATAGAAGCAATATTAATAAAAACGAATAATAAAATTTCATCTTTTTTATGCTGTATTACGCGTTAAACGCGATTAAAGCTCAAAACGTGCTGTTTTCAAAATAAGACATTTTCAAGCATTTTAGATCGTTGAAATCGTTCAAATAGACACAATAAAATAAAAACGAATAATAAAATTTCGTCGTTTTATGCTTTTTTAGGCGTTAAAACGCAAAATAAAGCTCAAAACGTGCTGTTTTGCTAAAATAAGCATTTTCAAGCATTTTAGATCGTTGAAACCCGTTCAAATAGACGCAATTTAATAAAAACGAATAATAAAAATTTTATCGTTTTATGCTTTTTTTACGCTTTAAAAACGCAGATTAAAGCTAAAAATCGTGCTGTTTTGCTAAAATAAGCATTTTCAAGCATTTTAAATCGTTGAAATCGTTCAAATAGAAGCAATATTAATAAAACGAATATAAAAATTCGTCTTTTTTATGCTGTTTTACGCGTTAAAACGCAGATTAAAGCTCAAAACGTGCTGTTTTGCTAAAATAAGCATTTTCAAGCATTTTAGATCGTTGAAATCGTTCAAATAGAAGCAATATTAATAAAAACGAATAAAAAAATTCGTCGGGTTTTATGCTTTTTTACGCGTTAAAACGCAGAAAAAAAGCTCAAAACGTGCTGTTTTGCTAAAATAAGCATTTTAAAAGCATTTTAGATCGTTGAAATCGTTCAAATGAAGCAATATTAATAAAAACGAATAATAAAAAATTCGTCGTTTTTTATGCTGTTTTACGCGTTAAACGCAGATTAAAAGCTCAAAACATTAACTGTTTTTATAAAAATAAGCATTTTCAAGCTTTTTTAGATCCTTTGAAATCGTTCAAATAGACGCAATAAAAATAAAAGCAAATAATAAAAATTTCGTCGTTTTTTATGCTGTTTTACGCGTTAAAACGCAGAATAAAGCACAAAACGTGCTGTTTTTGTAAATAAGCATTTTCAAACATTTTAGATCACGTTGGAAATCGTTTCAAAATAGACGCAATATTAATAAAGCGAATAATAAAAAATTCGTCGTTTTATGCTGTTTTACGCGTTAAAACGCAGATTAAAACTCAAAACGTGCTGTTTTGCTAAAATAAGCATTTTCAAGCATTTTAGATCGTTGAAATCGTTCAAATAGAAGCAATATTAAAAAAACGGAATAAAATTTCGTCGTTTTTATGCTGTTTACGCGTTAAACGCCAGATTAAAAACTCAAAACGTGCTTCATTTTTTGCTAAAATAAGCATTTTCAAGCATTTTAGATCAGTTGGAAATCGTTCAAATAGAAGCAATATTAATAAAAACGAATAATAAAAAATTCGTCGTGTTTATGCTGTTTTACGTTAAAACGCAGAATAAAGCTCAAAACGTGCTGTTTTGCTAAAATAAGCATTTTCAAGCATTTTAGATCGTTGAAATCGTTCAAATAGAAGCAATATTAATAAAAACAGATAATAAAAAATTCGTCGTTTTTTATGCTTTGTTGTTTACGCGTTAAAACGCAGAGATAAAACTCAAAACGTGCTGTTTTGCTAAAATAAGCATTTTCAAGCATTTTTAGATCGATTGAAATCGTTCAAATAGAAACAATGTAAAACGAATAATAAAAAAAATTCGTCGTTTTATGCTGTTTTACGCGTTAAGAAACGCCAGATTAAAGCTCAAAACGTGCTGTTTTGCTAAAATAAGCATTTCAAAAAGCATTTTAGATCGTTGAAATCGTTCAAATAGACGCAATATTAATAAAAAGACAGATAATAAAGTGCGTCGTTTTATGCGCATTTTGCAGCGTTAAAACGCAGATTAAAGCTCAAAACGTGCTGTTTTTGCTAAAATAAACACCAGAAATTTTTAGATCGTTGAAATCGTTCAAATAAGTAATATTAATAAAAAACGAATAATAAAAAATTCGTCGTTTTTATGCTGTTTTGCGCGCGTTAAAACGCAGATTAAAAAGCTCAAAACGTGCTGTTTTGCTTTAAAATAAGCATTTTCAAGCATTTTAGATCGTTGAAATCGTTCAAATAGAAGCAATATTAATAAAACGAATATTAAAAAGTTCGTCGTTTTATGCTGTTTTACGCGTTAAACGCAGATTAAACTCAAAACGTGCTGTTTGCTAAAATAAACATTTCAAGCATTTTAGATCGTTGAAATCTCGTTCAAATAGACGCAATATTAATAAAAACGAATAGTAAATTTCGTCGTTTTTATGCTGTTTACGCGTTAAAACGCAGATTAAAACTCAAAACGTGCTGTTTTGCTAAAATAAGCATTTCCGAAGCATTTTAGATCGTTGAAATCGTTCAAATAGAAACAATATTAATAAAAACGAATAATAAAAAATTCGTCGTTTTATGCCATTTTTACGCGTTAAAACGCAGATTAAAGCCAAAACGTGCTGTTTTGCTAAAATAAGCATTTTCGAAGCATTTTATATCGTTGAAATCGTTCAAATAGACGCAATAAAATAAAACGAATAATAAAAATTTCGTCGTTTTTATGCTGTTTTACGCGTTAAAACGCAGAATAAAACTCCAAACGTGCTTTCTGTTTTGCTTTAAAATATAGAAAGCATTTTCCATTTTAGATCGTTGAAATCGTTCAAATAGAAGCAATATTAATAAAAACGAATAATAAAAATTCGCCGTTTTTATGCTGTTTTACGCGTTAAAACGCAGATTAAAAGAAACTCAAAACATTGCTGTTTTGCTAAAATAAGCATTTTCAAGCATTTTAGATCGTTGAAATCGTTTCAAATAGACGCATATTAATAAAACGAATAATAAAATTTCGTCGTTTTTTATGCTGTTTTACGCGTTAAAACGCAGATTAAGCTCAAAACGTGCTGTTTTTTGCTTTAAAATAAGCATTTTCAAGCATTTTAGATCGTTGAAATCCGTTCAAATAGAAGCAATAGTAATAAAAACGAATAATAAAAATTCGTCGTTTTTATGCTGTATTACGCGTTAAGAAACGCAGGGTAAAGCTCAAAACGTGCTGTTTTTGCTTCAAAATAAGCATTTCAGCATTTTTAGATCGTTGAAATCGTTCAAGCGGGCACAATAAAAGAAAATAAAACGAATAGCCAAAAAATTTCGTCGTTTTTATGCTGTTTTACGCGTTAAAACGCGGGAATAAAACTCAAAACGTGCTGTTTTGCACAAAATAAGCATTTTCAGCATTTTTAGATCGTTGAAATCGTTCAAATAGACGCAATATTAATAAAAACGGAGTAATAAAAATTTCGTCGTTTTATGCTGTTTTACGCGTTAAAACGCAGATTAAAGCTCAAATCGTGCTTTTGTTTGCTTTAAAATAAGCATTTTCAAGCATTTTAAATCGTTGAAATCGTTCAAATAGAAGCAATATTAATAAAAACGAATAATAAAAATTCGTCGTTTTATGCTGTTTTACGCGTTAAGAAACGCAGATTAAAGCTCAAAACGACTGTTTTGCGCAAAATAAGCATTTTCAAGCTTTTAGATCGCTGAAATCGTTCAAATAGACGCAATAAAAATAAAAGCAAATAATAAAAATTTCGTCGTTTTTATGCTGTTTTACGCGTTAAAACGCAGAATAAAACTCAAAACGTGCTGTTTTGCTAAAACCAAGCATTTTCAAGCATTTTAGATCGTTGAAATCGTTCGGAAATAGACGCAATATTAATAAAAACAGATAATAAAAAATTCGTCGTTTTTATGCTGTTTTACGCGTTAAAACGCGAAAGATTATAGCTCAAAACGTGCTGTTTTGCTAAAATAAGCATTTTTCAAAGCATTTTAGATCGTTGAAATCGTTCAAATAAAGCAATATTAATAAAAACGAATAATAAAATTTCGTCGTTTTTTATGCTTGTTTTTATGCGTTAAAATGCAGAATAAAGCTCAAAACGTGCTGTTTTACACAGCACAAAATAAGCATTTCAAGCATTTTAGATCGTTGAAATCGTTCAAATAGACGCAATATTAATAAAAACGAATAATAATAAAAATTTCTGTCGTTTTTATGCTGTTTTACGCGTTAAACGCAGATTAAAGCTGAAAACGTGCTGTTTTTGCTAAAATAAGCATTTTCAAAAGCATTTTAGATCGTTGGAAATCGTTTTAAATAGAAGCAATATTAATAAAACGAATAATAAAAATTCGTCGTTTTTTATGATGTTTTACGCGTTAAAATGCAGATTAAAGCTCAAAACGTGCTGTTTTGCTAAAATAAGCATTTTCAAGCATTTTAGATCGTTGAAATCGTTCAGAATTGAAGCAATAGTAATAAAGAGCGAATAATAAAAATTCGTCGTTTTATGCTGTTTTACGCGTTAAAACGCAGATTAAAGCTCAAAACGTGCTGTTTTGCTAAAATAAGCATTTTCAAGCATTTTAGATCGTTTGAAATCGTTAAAATGAGCAATATTAATAAAACGAATAATAAAAATTTCGTCGTTTTTATAACTTGTTTTTACGCGTTAAAACGCAGAATAAAAGCTCAAAACATTAACTGTTTTTGCTAAAATAAGCATTGCCAAGCATTTTAGATCGTTGAAATCGTTCAAATAGAAGCAATAATGGTAATAAAACGAATAATAAAAGATTCGTCGTTTTTTTATGCTGTTTTACGCGTTAAAACGCAGATTAAAGCCAAACGTGCTGTTTTGCTAAAATAAGCATTTTCAAGCATTTTTTAGATCGTCGAAATCGTTCAAATAGACGCAATAAAAATAAAAACGAATAATAAAAATTTCGTCGTTTTTATGCTGTTTACGCGTTAAAACGCAGAATGAAGCTCAAAACGTGCTGTTTGCTAAAATAAACATTTTCAAGCATTTTAGATCGTTGGAAATCGTTCAAATAAGGCGCAATATTAATAAAAACGAATAATAAAAAGAATTTCGTCGTTTTTATGCTGTTTTACGCGTTAAAACGCAGATTAAAACTCAAATCACGTGCTGTTTTGCTAAAATAAGCATTTTCAAGCATTTTAGATCGTTGGAAATCGTTTCCGTAGAAGCAATATTAATAAAAACAGATAATAAAATTAAAATCGTTTTATGCTGTTTTATGCGTTAAAACGCAGATTAAAACTCAAAACGTATTGTTTTGCTAAAATAAGCATTTTCAAGCATTTTAGATCGTTGAAATCGTTCCAAATAGACGCAATATTAATAAAAACAAATAATAAAAATTTACGTCGTTTTATGCTTGTTTTACGCGTTAAAACGCTGATTAAAACTCAAAACGTGCTGTTTTGCGAAATAAAGCATTTTCAAGCATTTTAGATCGTTGAAATCGTTCAAATAGACGCAATATTAATAAAAAGCAGATAATAAAAATTCGTCGTTTTGTCTGTTTTACGCGTTAAAACGCAGATTAAAGCTCAAAACGTGCTGTTTTTGCTAAAATAAGCATTTTCAAGCATTTTAGATCGTTGAGAATCGTTCAATAGAATCAATATTAATAAAAAACAAATAATAAAAAATTCGTCGTTTTAACGGCACGAGTTAAAACGCAGATTAAAGCTCAAAACAACATTTTGCGTAACATTTTCAAACATTTTAGATCGTTAGAAATCGTTCAAATAGAAGCAATGACCGTAATAAAAACGGAATAATAAAATTCGCGCGCATGCTGTTTTACGCGTTAAAACGCAGATTAAAGCTCAAAACGTGCTGTTTTGCTAAAATAAAATTTTCAAGCATTTTAGATCGTTAAAATCGTTCAAATAGACGCAATGTAATAAAACGAATAATAAAATTTCGTCGTTTTTACATGCTGTTTTGCACGTTAAAACGCAGATTAAACTCAAAACGTGCTGTTATGCTAAAATAAGCGTTTTCAAGCATTTTAGATCGTTGAAAATCGTTTAAATAAGAAGCAATAATGGCAAAACGAATAATAAAAAAAATTCGTCGTTTTTTTTTATGCTGTTTACGCGTTAAAACGCAGATTAAAGCTCAAATCGTGCTGTTTTGCTAAAATAAGCATTTTCAAAAGCATTTTAAATCGTTGAAATCGTTCAAATAGAACAATAATAAAAACGAATAATAAAATTCGTCTTTTTTATGCTGTTTACGCGTTAAAACGCAGATTAAAAGCTCAAAACGTGCTGTTTGTAAAATAAGCATTAAAGCTTTTTAGATCGTTGAAATCGTTCAAATAGACGCAATAATAAAAACGAATAATAAAAATTTCGTCGTTTTATGCTGTTTTACGCGTTAAACGCGAATAAAAGCTCAAAACGTGCTGTTTTGCTAAAATAAGCATTTTCAAGCATTTTAGATCGTTGAAATCGTTCAAATAGAGCAATATTAATAAAACGAATAATAAAAATTTCGTCGTTTTTATGCTGTTTTACGCGTTAAAACGCAGATTAAAGCTCAAAACGTGCTGTTTTGCTAAAATAAGCATTTTCAAGCATTTTAGATCGTTGAAATCGTTCAAATAGAAGCAATATTAATAAAAACGAATAATAAAAATTCGTCGTTTTATGCTGTTTTACGCGTTAAAACGCAGATTAAAACTCAAAACGTGCTGTTTTGCTAAAATAAGCATTTTCAAGCATTTTAGATCGTTGAAATCGTTCAAATAGACGCAATATTAATAAAAACGAATAATAAAAATTTCGTCGTTTTATGCTGTTTTACGCGTTAAAACGCAGAATAAAAACTCAAAACGTGCTGTTTTGCTAAAATAAGCATTTTCAAGCATTTTAGATCGTTGAAATCGTTCAAATAGACGCAATATTAATAAAAACGAATAATAAAAATTTCGTCGTTTTATGCTGTTTTACGCGTTAAACGCAGATTAAAGCTCAAAACGTGCTGTTTTGCTAAAATAAGCATTTTCAAGCATTTTAGATCGTTGAAATCGTTCAAATAGACGCAATAAAATAAAAACGAATAATAAAAATTTCGTCGTTTTTATGCTGTTTTACGCGTTAAAACGCAGAATAAAGCTCAAAACGTGCTGTTTTGCTAAAATAAGCATTTTCAAGCATTTTAGATCGTTGAAATCGTTCAAATAGAGCAATTTAAAAAAAGAATAATAAAATTTTCTTTTTATTTTTTTTACCGTTAAAAACCAAATTTAAAAAAACCAAAACGTCTTTTTTTGCAAAAATAAGATTTAAAAGCTTTTTGTCTTGAAATCGTTCAAATAGAAAAAATTTAAAACGAATAAAAAATTTCGTTTTATGCTGTTTCCCGTTAAAACGCGTTTAAAAAACTAAAAACGTGCTGTTTTGCTAAAATAAGCATTTTCAAGCATTTTGATCGTTGAAATCGTTAAAAAACAATATTAATAAAACGAATAAAAAAAAATTCGTCGTTTTATGCTTTTTTTACGCGTTAAAACGCAGATTAAAACTCAAAACGTGGTGTTTTGCTAAAATAACATTTTCAAGCATTTTAGATCGTTGAAATCTTTTCAAATAGCCCAATAAAAAAAAAAACAAATAATAAAAATTTCGTCTTTTTTATGCTTTTTTACGAGTTAAAACGCAAAAAAAAAACTCAAAACGTGCTGTTTTGCTAAAATAAGCTTTTTCAAGCTTTTTAGATCGTTGAAATCGTTCAAATAGACGCAATATTAATAAAAACGAATAAAAAAAATTTCGTCGTTTTATGCTGTTTTACGCGTTAAAACGCAGATTAAAACTAAAAACGTGCTTTTTTTGCAAAAAAGCATTTTCAAGCATTTTAGATCGTTGAAATCGTTCAAATAGACGCAATAAAAAAAAAAACGAAAAATAAAAATTTCGTCGTTTTTTATGCTTTTTTTCGCGTTAAAACGGGGAATAAACTCAAAACGTGCTGTTTTGCAAAAAAATTTTAA
>NW_027046848.1:0-19926 GCF_025399875.1 Dalotia coriaria | reverse complement strand
GCTTTTTTTGGCAAAAACAGCACTTTTTTGAGTTTTTTAATCTGCGTTTTAACGCGTAAAACAGCAAAAAAAACGACGAATTTTTATTATTCGTTTTTTTTTTTTAAAAGGTCTATTTGAACGATTTCAACGATCTAGAATGCTTCAAAATTTTAAATTTTTTAGCAAAACAGGTTTTGAGTTTTTATTCGCTTTTTAAACCCGCGTAAAAAAAGTTAAAAAAAGGGGAAAAAATTTTTTATTTTTTCGTTTTATATTTTTTTTTTGGTCTATTTGGAACAATTTCAACGATCTAAAATGCTTGAAAATGCTTATTTTAGCTAAACAGCACGTTTTGAGCTTTTAATCTGCTTTTTTAACGCGAAAAAACAGCATAAAAACGACAAATTTTTTTATTATTCGTTTTTATTAATATTGCTTCTATTTGAACGATTTCAACGATCTAAAATGCTTGAAAATGCTATTTTAGCAAAAACAGCACGTTTTGAGTTTTAATCTGCGTTTAACGCGTAAAACAGCATAAAAACGACGAATTTTTGCCATTCGCGATAATATTGCGTCTATTCCAACGATTTCAAATGACCAATGCTTGAAAATGCTTATTTTAGCAAAACAGCACGTTTTGAGTTTTAATCAGCGTTTTAACGCGTAAAACAGCATTAAAACGACGAAATTTTTATTATTCGTTTTTATTAATATTGCGTCTATTTGAACGATTTCAAACGATCTAAAAATGCTTGAAAATGCTTATTTTAGCAAAAACAGCACGTCTTGAGCTTTATTCTGCGTTTTAACGCGTAAAACAGCATAAAACGACGAATTTTTATTATTCGTTTTTATTAATATTGCTTCTATTTGAACGATTTCAACGATCTAAAATGCTGAAAATGCTTATTTTAGCAAACAGCACGTTTTGAGTTTTAATCTGCGTTTAACGCGTAAAACAGCATAAAAACGACGAATTTTATTATTCGTTTTATTAATATTGCGTCTATTTGAACGATTTCAACGATCTAGAAATTTCCAAAATGTGTTAATTTTAGCAAAACAGCACGTTTTGAGCTTTATTCCTGTTTTAACGCGTAAAAACAGCATAAAAACGACAAAATTTTTATTATTCGTTTTATATTTTATTGCGTCTATTTGAAACGATTTCAACGATCTAAAATGCTTGAAAATGCTTATTTTAGCTAAATGGTGTTTTGAGTTTAATCTGCGTTTAACGCGCAAAAAACAGCATAAAAAACGACGAATTTTTATTATTCGTTTTTATTAATATTGCTTCTATTTGTACGATTTCAACGATCTAAAATGCTTGAATATGCTTATTTTAGCAAAACAGCACGTTTTGAGCTTTCTAATCTGCGTTTTAACGCGTAAAACAGCATAAAACGACGAATTTTTATTACTCCGTTTTTATTAATATTGCTTCTATTTGAACGATTTCAACGATCGTACGTTTAAAAATACTTATTTTGCTAAAACAGCACGTTTTGAGTTTTAATCTGCGTTTTAACGCGTAAAACAGCATAAAAACGTATCTAGCCTTTTTCTTATTCGTTTTTATTAATATTGTCTATTTGAACGATTTCAACGATCTAAATGCTTGAAAAATGCTTATTTCCAGCAAAACAGCACGTTTTGAGTTTTATTCGCGTTTAACGCGTAAAAACAGCATAAAAACGACGAAATTTTTATTATTCGTTTTTATTTTTATTGCGTCTATTTGAACGATTTCAACGATCTAAAATGCTTGAAAATGCTTATTTTAAAGCAAAACAGCAATGTTTTGAGCTTTTAATCTGCGTTTTAACGCGTAAAACAGCATAAAAACGACGAATCTTTTTATTATTCGTTTTTATTAATATTGCTTCTTATTTCCTGGAACGATTTCCCAACGATCTAAAATGCTTGAAAATGCTTATTTTAAAGCAAAACAGCACGTTTGAGCTTTAATCTGCGTTTTAACGCGTAAAACAGCATAAAACGACGAAATTTTATTATTCGTTTTTTATTAATTATTGCGTCTATTTGAACGATTTCAACGATCTAAAAATGCTTGAAAATGCTTATTTTGCTAAAACAGCACGTTTTGAGCTTTATTCTGCGTTTTAACGCGTAAAACAGCATAAAAACGTGACGAATTTTATTATTCGTTTTTATTAATATTGCGTCTATTTGAACGATTTCAACGATCTAAAAATGCTTGAAAATGCTTATTCTAGCAAAAACAGCACGTTTTGAGCTTTAATCTCGTTTTAACGCGTAAACAGCATGTAAAAACGACGAATTTTTTATTATTCGTTTTTATTAATATTGCTTTTATTTGAACGATTTCAACGATCTAAAATGCTTGAAAATGCTTATTTTAGCAAAACAGCACGTTTTGAGCTTTAATCTGCGTTTTAACGCGTAAAAACAGCATAAAAACGACGAATTTTTATTATTCGTTTTTATTAATATTGCGTCTATTTGAACGTGATTTCGCGATCTAAAATGCTTTGAAAATGCTTATTTTAGCAAAACAGCACGTTTTGAGCTGCTTAATCAGCGTTTTAACGCGTAAAACAGCATAAAAACGACGAAATTTTTATTATTCGTTTTATTAATATTGCGTTTATTTGAACGATTTCAACGATCTAAAATGCTTTGAAAATGCTTATTTTAGCAAACAGCACGTTTTGAGTTTTAATCTGCGTTTTAACGCGTAAACAGTGATAAAGACGTGACGAATATTTTATTATTCGTTTTTATTAATATTGCTTCTATTTGAACGATTTCAACGATCTATAATGCTTGAAAATGCTTATTTTAGCAAAAACAGCACGTTTTGAGTTTTGCACTGCGTTTTAACGCGTAAAACAGCATAAAACGACGAAATTTTTATTATTCGTTTTTATTAATATTGCGTCTATTTGAACGATTTCAACGACTCAAAATGCTTGAAAAATGCTCATTTTAGCTGCAACAGCACGTTTTGAGCTTTATTCTGCGTTTTAACGCGTAAAACAGCATAAAAAAACGACGAAATTCTTTTTATTATTCGTTTTTATTTTTATTATGTCTATTTGAACGATTTCAACGATCTAAAAATGCTTGAAAATGCTTATTTTAGCAAAACAGCACGTTTGAAAGCTTTAATCTGCGTTTTAACGCGTAAAACAGCATAAAAACGACGAATTTTTATTATTCGTTTATTATTAATATTGCTTCTATTTGAATGATTTCAACGATCTAAAATGCTTGAAAATGCTTATTTAGCAAAACAGCACGTTTTGAGCTTTAATCTGCGCGTTTTAACGCGTAAACAGCATAAAAACGACGAATTTTTTATTATTCGTTTTGCCAATATTGCGTCTATTTGAACGATTTCAACGATGTAAAATGCTTGAAAATGCTTATTCCCAGCAAAACAGCACGTTTTGAGCTTTAATCTGCGTTTTTAACGCGTAAAACAGCACATGAAACGACGAATTTTTATTATTCGTTTTTTATTAATATTGCTTCTATTTGAACGATTTCAACGATCTAAAATGTTGAAAATGCTTATTTTAGCAAAAACAGCACGTTTTGAGCTTTAATCTGCGTTTTAACGCGTAAAAACAGCATCAAAACGACGAATTTTATTTATCGTTTTATTACTATTGCGTCTATTTGAACGATTTCCTCCGATGTAAAAATGCTTGAAAATGCTTATTCTAGCAATGCCAGCACGTTTTGAGCTTTAATCTGCGTTTTAGCGCGTAAAACAGCATAAAACGACGAATTTTTATTATTCGTTTTTATTAATATTGCTTCTATTTGAACGTGATTTCAACGATCTAAAATGCTTGAAAATGCTTATTTTAGCAAAACAGTTAATGTTTTGAGCTTTAATCTGCGTTTTAACGTAAACAGCATAAAACGTGACGAATCTATTATTCGTTTTTATTAATATTGCGTCTATTTGAACGATTTCAACGATTCAAAATGCTGAAAATGCCGGTTTTGTAGCAAAACAGTTAATGTTTTGAGTTTTTAATCGTAGCGTTTTAACGCGTAAACAGCATTAAAACGACGAAATTTTTATTATTCGTTTTTATTAATATTGCGTCTATTTGAACGATTTCAAACGATCTAAAATGCTGAAAATGCTTATTTTAGCAAAAACAGCACGTCTTGTTTTTATTCTGCGTTTAACGCGTAAAACAGCATAAAACGACGAATTTTTATTATTCGTTTTTATTAATATTGCTTCTATTTGAAACCAAATTCCCAACGATCTAAAAATGCTTGAAAATGCTTATTTTAGCAAAAAACAGCACGTTTTGAGTTTAATCTGCGTTTTAACGCGTAAAACAGCATAAAAAACGACGAAATTTTATTATTCGTTTTTATTAATATTGCGTCTATTTCCAATCAAACGATTTCAACGATCTAAAATGCTTGAAAATGTTATTTTAGCAAAAACAGCACGTTTTGAGCTTTATTCTGCGTTTTAACGCGCAAACAGCATAAAAACGACGAATTTTTATTATTCGTTTTATTAATATTGCGTCTATTTGAACGATTTCAACGATCTAAAAATGCTTGAAAATGCTTATTCTAGCAAAAACAGCACGTTTTGAGCTAATCTCGCGTTTTAACGCGTAAAATGCATAAAAACGACGAATTTTATATTATTCGTTTTTATTAATATTGCTTTATTTGAACGATTTCAACGATCTAAAATGCTTGAAAATGCTTATTTTAGCAAAACAGCACGTTTTGAGCTTTAATCTGCGTTTTAACGCGTAAAACAGCATAAAAAAAACGACGAATTTTTATTATTCGTTTTTATTAATATTGCGTCTATTTTGAACGATTTCAACGATCTAAAAATGCTTGAAAATGCTTATTTTAGCAAAAACAGCACGTTTTTGAGCTTTAATCAGCGTTTAACGCGTAAAACATCAGCATAAAAAAAAACGACGAAATTTTTTATTATTCGTTTTTATTAATATTGCGTCTATTTGAACGTGATTTCAACGATCTAAAATGCTTGAAAATGCTTATTTTAGCAAAACAGCACGTTTTGAGTTTTATCTGCGTATTAACGCGTAAAACAGCATGTAAAACGACGGTACTCTTTTTATTATTCGTTTTTACAATATTGCTTCTATTTGAAACGATTTCAACGATCTAAAATGCTTGAAAATGTGCTTTATTTTAGCAAAACAGCACGTTTTGAGCTTTTAATCTGCGTTTTTAACGCGCGTAAACAGCATAAAAAAAAAAACGACGAAATATTTATTATTCGTTTTTATTTTTATTGCGTCTATTTGAACGATTTCAACGATCTAAAATGCTTTGAAAATGCTTAGTTTTAGCAAACAGCATCGTTTTGAGTTTTGCGTTTTAACGCGTAAAACCGCACAAAATCGACGAATTTTTATTATTCGTTTTTATTAATATTGCTTATATTTGAACGATTTCAACGATCTACAATGCTTTGAAAATGCTTTATTTTAGCAAAACAGCACGTTTTGAGTTTTAATCTGCGTTTTAACGCGTAAAACAGCATAAAAACGACGAAATTTTATTATTCGTTTTTTATTAATATTGCGTCCATTTGAACGATTTCAACGATTCAAAATGCTTGAAAAATGCTTTATTTTAGCAAAACAGCACGTTTTAGCTAATCTGCGTTTTAACGCGTAAAACAGCATAAAACGACGAATTTTTTATTATTCGTTTTTATTAATATTGAGTCTATTTGAACGATTTCAACGATCTAAAATGCTTGAAAATGCTTATTTTAGCAAAACAGCACGTTTTGAGCTTTAATCTGCGTTTTAACGCGTAAAACAGCATAAAACGGACAGTTTTTATTATTCGTTTTTATTAATATTGCTTCTATTTGAACGGATTTCAACGATCTAAAGCTGAAATGTGATTATTTTGGCAAAACAGCACGTTTTGAGCTTTTAATCTGCGTTTTAACGCGTAAAACAGCACATAAAAACGACGAAGTTTTTATTATTCGTTTTTATTAATATTGCGCCTATTTGAACGATTTCAACGATCTAAAATGCTTGAAAATGCTTATTTTAGCAAAACAAAGCAATGTTTTGAGCTTTAATCAGCGTTTAACGCGTAAAACAGCATAAAAAAACGACGAAATTTTTATTATTCGTTTTTATTAATATTGCGTCTATTTGAACGATTTCAACGATCTAAAATGCTTGAAAATGCTTATTTTAGCAAAACAGCACGTTTTGAGCTTTAATCTGCGTTTTAACGCGTAAAACAGCATAAAGACGATGAATATTTTATTATTCGTTTTTATTAATATTGCTTCTATTTGAACGATTTCAACGATCTATAATGCTTGAAAAGCTTTATTTTAGCAAAACAGCACGTTTTGAGTTTTTATTCTGCGTTTTAACGCGTAAACAGCATAAAAAACGACGAAATTTTATTATTCGTTTATTATTAATATTGCTTCTATTTGAACGATTTTCAACGATCTAAAATGCTTGAAAATGCTTATTTTAGCAAAATGTTAATGTTTTGAGCTTTAATCTGCGTTTAACGCGTAAAACAAAGCATGTAAAAACGACGAATTTTTTATATTATTCGTTTTTTATTAATATTGCGTCTATTTGAACGATTTCAACGATCTAAAATTTGAAAAGCTTATTTTAGCAAAACAGCACGCTTGAGTTTTAATCAGCGTTTTAACGCGCGTAAAACATACAAAACGACGTACCTTGCCCGCCTGGCCATACGCGCCCCTATTTGAACGATTTCAACGATCTAAAGCGCCGAAAATTTGCCACATTTTAGCAAAACAGCGCATCGTTTTGAGCCGCTTACCCGCGTTTCAAACGCGTGTCGCGCTACAAAACGACGAATTTTTATTATTCGTTTTTGCCAATATTGCCGACGGAACGATTTCAACGATCTGCTTGAAAAATGTTTATTTTGTTCGCCACCGTTTTGAGTTTCAAACGGTGCCGAACGCGTAAAATGTTAAAAACGACAGCCTATTATTCGTTTTATTTTATTGCGTCTATTTGAACGATTTCATAACGATCTAAAATGCTTGAAAATGCTAATTTTAAAGCAAAACAGCACGTTTTGAGCTTTAATCTGCGCGTTTTAACGCGCGTAAACCGCATAAAATCTGACGTCTTTATTATTCGTTTTTATTAATATTGCCGGCCGAATGATCGATCTAAAATGCTTGAAAAGGCTTATTTTAGCAAAAACAGCACGTTTTGAGCTTTAATCTGCGTTTAACGCGTAAAACAGCATAAAACGACGAAATTTTATTATCGTTTTTATTAATATTGCGTCCATTTAAACCCATTCTCACCATCTAAAATGCTTGAAAATGTTTATTTCCAGCAAAACAGCACGTTTTGAGCTTTAATCTGGCGCCGAACGCGTAAAACAGCATAAAAACGTAATGAATTTTTTTGGCTATTCGCGGCTACTGTTTCCGGCCTGAACGATTTCAACGATCTAAAAATGCCGCTGAAACGCCTTTTATTTTGTTGTCAGCGCAATGTGCCTGGAAATTTCAACCTGCGTTTTAACGCGCGTTAGCGTTAAAACCAATTTTAAATTTTTGCCGGTCGCGTTACGGCTACGCTTCCATTGAACGATTTCAACGATCTAAAAATGCTTGAAATGATTATTTTAGCAAACAGCAACGTTTTATTTTGCGACCGCGTTTTAACGCGTAAACAGCATAAAAAACGACGTGAATTTTTATTACCGTTTTATTAATATTGCTTCTATCGGAACGATTCCCAACGATCTAAAATGCTTGAAAATACCGGCATTATTTTGTCGCTACCGCCTTTGTTTTAACCCGCGTTTATCGGCATAAAATCTACGAAGTTTTATTATTCGTTTTTATTAATATTGCTTCGCCTGGAACGATTTCCAACGATCTAAAATGCTGAAAATATTTATTTAAAGTCGTTAGCCGCTGGAGCCAGAACGCTATGTTTACCGCGTAAAAGGCCAAAACCGGAATTTTAAAGTTTTATTATTATTCGTTTTTTATTAATATTGCTTCTATTTGAACGATTTCAACATCTGCACGCTGAAAATGCCATTTAGCAAAACGCTGCACGCCGCTCGGCTTTAATCTGCGTTTTAACGCTTAAAATACGCGTTCAATTAAATTTTGCCATTCGCCTTTATTTAATGCATTTGCGCCCACTTTAACTGATCGATCTAGAATGCTTCAAAATGTTAATTTGCAGCGCAAACAGCTAACAAAGCGAGTTTCTACTTCCCGCAGTGTTTGAATGCGGCAAACGACAAAAATTTTATTATTCGTTTTATATTTTATTGCATCTATTTGAACGATTTCAAATCGATCTTAAAATGCTTAAAATGCTTATTTTAGCAAAACAGCACGTTTTGAGTTTAATCTGCGTTTTAACGCGTAAAACAGCATAAAACGACGAATTTTATCGCTTTTACATTATTGCTTCTATTTGAACCCATCGAACGATCTAAAATGTTTGAAAAATGCTTATTTTAGCAAAACAGGTTTTGAGTTTAATCTGCGTTTTAACGCGTAAAACAGCATAAAACGACGAATTTTTATTATTCGTTTTTTATTACTATTGCTTCTATTTGGTTCCATTTCCAACGATCTAAAATGCTGAAAATGCTTATTTTAGCTAAAACAGCATCGTTTTGAGTTTTAATCTGCGCTTTAAACGCGTAAAACAGCATAAAAACTTTCAATGTTCTTCTTCTTATTCGTTTTGTATTAATATTGCGTCGAGAACGATCTAAAATTTCGGGGAAAACAGCCATTTGCGCAAAACAGCACGTTTGAGCTTTATTCCTGCGTTTAACGTAAACAGCATAAAAACGACGCATTTTATTCCGTTTTTATTTTTATTGCGTCTATTTAAACGATTTCAACGATCTAAAATGCTTGAAAATGCTTTATTTTAGCAAAACAGCAGTGAGCTTTAATCTGTTTTAACGCGTAAACAGCATAAAACGGACGAATTTTTTATTATTCGTTTTTATTAATATTGGCTTCCATTTGAACGATTTCAACGATCTATAATGCTTGAAAAATGCTTATTTTAGCAAAACAGCACGTTTTGAGTTTAATCTGCGCCGAACGGCAAAATGTTTAATCTGCGTTTTAACGCAAAACAGCATAAAAAACGACGAATATTTTATTATTCGCTTTTAAGCAAATATTGCGTCTGACGGAAACGATTTCAACGATGTAAAATGCTTGAAAATGTTTATTCTAAAGGTAATAGCACGTTTGAGCTTTAATCTGCGTTTTAACGCGTAAACAGCATGAAACGACGAATTTTTTTATTATTCGTTTTTTATTAATATTGCTTCTATTTGAACGATTTCAACGATCTAAAATGCTTGAAAATGCTTATTTTAGCAAAAAATGTTTTGAGTTTTAATCTGCGTTTCGCGAAACAGCATGCGACGAATTTTTACTTATCGTTTTTATTAATATTGCGTCTTATTTGGAACGACTTCAACGATGCAAAATGCTTGAAAATGCTTATTCTGTTAAATACAGCACGTTTTGAGCTTTAATCTGCGTTTCTAACGCGTAAAACAATGTTACAAAAACGACGAATTTTTATTATTATTCGTTTTATTAATACTGCTTCTATTTGAACGATTTCAACGATCTAAAATGCTTGAAAGGTTATTTTAAAGCAAAACAGCACGTTTTGAGCTTAATCTGCGCTTAACGCGTAAAACAGGCATAAAACAAATTCAAATTTTGCTTATTCGTTTTTTATTAATACGCCCATTTGAACGTGATTTCAAACATCTAAAATGCTTGAAAATGCTTATTTTACAAAAAAAACAGCACGTTTTGAGTTTTAATCAGCGTCGCGTAAAACAATGGCGCAAAACCAATTTTGTTCCTTATCTGCTTGGCTATTGCGCCTGTTTGAAACGATTTCAACGATCTGGCAAAATGCTTGAAAAATGCCGCTGGCTTCAGCAAAACAGCACGTTTCGCTTTTATTCTGCGTTTAACGCGTAAACAGCATAAAAACTACGAATTTTTTATTACCTGTTTTTATTATTATTGCTTCTATTTGAACGATTCTAACGGACCTAAAACGCTTGAAATGCCGACGTAGCAAAACGCAATGCTTTTGAGTTTTTAATCTGCGTTTTAACGCGTAAAACAGCATAAAACGACGAAATTTTTATTATTCGTTTTTACATTATTGCGCCTATTTGAACGATTTCAACGATCTAAAATGCTTCTAAAATGTTTATTTTAGCAAAACAGCATGTTTTGGAGCTTTATTCTGCGTTTTAACGCGTGCCGCTACGTAAAACGAATTGAATTTTATTATTCGTTTTATTAATATTGCGTCTATTTCCGAACGATTTCAACGATCTAAAAATGTCGCTTGAAAATAAGCCGCATTTCCAAAGCAAAACAGCATTGCCGGAGTTTAAATCTGCGCCTAAATGCGTAAAATGGCATAAAAAACGACGAATTTTATATTCTGTTTTATTAATATTGCTTTATTTGAACGATTTCAACGATCTAAAATGCTGAAATGCTTTACGAAAACGTTAATGTCGAGCTTTTAATCTGCGTTTTAACGCTGCAAAACAGCATGTAAAACGACGAATTTTATTATCGTTTTTATCAATATTGCGCCTATTTGAAACGATTTCAACGATCTGCCGCTTGGTGCTATCGCGCGTCGCCAACGTTTTGAGCTTTAATAAGCGTTTTAACGCGTAAAGTCGGTAAGCGTAAAACCACTCCAAAACTTTACGGCCCGTTTTTTTATTGGCCATTGTGTCTATTTGAACGACTTCCGGTTCCAGATCTAAAAATGCTTGAAAATGTTTATTATTTTAGCAAAACAGCACGTTTTGAGCTTTTATCTCCTGCGTTTTAACGCGTAAAACAGCATAAAACGACGAATTTTTTATTATCTGTTTTTATTAATATTGCTTCTATTTGAACGATTTCAACGATCAAAATGCTTGAAAATGCCACGAAACAGCATCGCCTTTGAGCCAACTGCGCTGAACGTGCTTCACGCGCAAAACCACGCAAAATTTTCGTTTATCTGTTTTATTTTTATTGCGTCTATTTGAAACGACTTTCAACCATCTGGCAAAATGCTTGAAAATGCTTTACTTTAGCGCAAAACAGCACGTTTTGAGCTTTTGACCTGTGTTTTAACGCGTAAAAACCGCATAAAATCGACGAATTTTTATTATTCGTTTTTATTAATATTGCTTCTATTTGAAACGATCAACGATCTGCAATGCTTGAAAAATGCTTATTTTATAAAACAGCACGTTTTGAGCTAACCCGGCGTTTTAACCGCGCGTAAAAGCGCATAAAACGACGAAATTTTATTATTCGTTTTATTAATATTGCGTCCATTTGAACGATTTCAACGATCTAAAATGCTTGCGCTTATTTTAGCAAAACAGCACGTTTTGAGCTTTCACCTGCGTTTTAACGCGTAAACAGCATAAAATGACGAATTTTTTATTATTCGTTTTATTATTATTGAGTCTATTTGAACGATTTGATCTAAAAATGCTTGAAAAATGCTTTATTTTAGCAAAAACGCCTGAGCCGTAACCGCGCCAACCATGTTCGACGTGAATTTTTATTATTCGTTTTATTAATATTGCTTCTATTTGAAAACGATTTCAACGATCTAAAATGCTTGAAATGATTATTTTAGCAAAAAATGCACGTTTTGAGCTTTAATTGCGTTTTATCGCAAATAAAACAGCATAAACGACGAAGTTTTTATTATTCGTTTTATTAATATTGCTTCGACGTGAAAACGATTTCAAACGATCTGGCAAAATGCTTGAAAAATGATTATTTTGCGCAAAACAGCACGTTTTGAGCTTTAATCTGCGTTTAACGCGTAAAATGCGCATGTTCGACGAAGCCTTTATTATTCGTTTTTGCCATTGTCGTATTTGAACGATTTCAAACGATCTGGAAAATGCTTGAAAAATGCTTGGCTTTAGCAAAAAATGTTGGGCCGCCGGAGCTAACCGCGTTTTAACGCGTAAACAGCATAAAAACGACGGAATTTTTATTATTCGTTTTTATTAATACGCGCCCCGCCGAACGACGATCTGGAACGCTTCAAAATGTTAATTTTAAAACAAGCACGCCTTGGTGCTTACCCTGCGTTTACCGCGTAAAACGCACAAAACCACGCCAAAATTTTGCATATTATTCGTTTTATATTTTATTGCGTCTATTTGAAACGATTTCAACGATCTAAAATGCTTGAAAATGCTTATTTTAGCAAACAGCACGTTTTAGACATCTTTACCCAGGTTTTTAACGCGTAAAACAGCATAAAACGACGAATTTTTTATTATTCGTTTTTATTATTGCTTCTATTTGAAACGTGATTTCAACGATCTGTAAAATGCTTGAATATGCTTATTTTGAAAGCAAAACGCACGTTTTGAGTTTTAATCTGCGTTTTTAACGCGTAAAAACAGCATAAAACGATGAATTTTATTATACGTTTTTATTAATATTGCTTCTATTTGGACGATTTCAACGATCTAAAAATACAAAATGCTTATTTTAGCAAAAAACAGCATCGTTGCTTAATCTGCGTTTTGCTGCGCAAAGCCAGCATAAAACGACGAATTTTTATTATTCGTTTTTGCCATTATTGCGTCTATTTGAACGATTGCAAACGATCCAGAATGCTTCAAAATGTTATACCGAAAGCAAACAGCACGTTTTGAGTTTTATTCTGCGTTTTTCACGCGTAAAACAAAAGGCATAAAACGACAAAATTTTTTTTTTGGCTTATTCGTTTTAGGCTTTACTGCGTCTATTTGAACGATTTCAAACGCCAAAGTCGCTTGAAAATGCTTATTTTAGCAAAACAGCACGTTTTGAGCTTTAATCTGCGTTTTAACGCGTAAAGCAAAACCGACGCAATTTTATCGCTTTATTGACATTGCTTCTATTTGAACGATTTCAACGATCTAAAATGCTTGAAAAGCGTATTTTAGCAAAACAGCACACGTTTTATTTTAAACGCGCCTTTAACGCGTAAAACAGCATAAAAACGACGCATTTTTTATTATTCATTTTTAGTTTAGTTACGCTCTATTTGAACGATTTCAACGATCTAAAATGCTGGAAAATGCTTATTTTGTGCAAAACAGCACGTTTTGAGCTTAATCTGCGTTTTAACGCGTAAAACAGCATAAAAACGACGGCAGCTTTATCTGTTTTTGCCATTGCAGGCCCATTTGAATCAGATTTCAACGATCTAAATGCCTTGAAAATGTTTATTTTGTGCAAAACAGTGTTTTGAGTTTATTCTGCGTTTTACGCGTAAACAGCATAAAACGATTAAATTTTTATTATTCGTTTTTATTTTAATGGCGTCTATTTGAACGATTTCAACGATCTAAAATGCTTGAAAATGCTTATTCTTGAAGCAAAACAGCACGTTTTGCGCTTAATCTGCGTTTTGAACGCTAAAACGTATATAAAAACGAAATTAAATTTTTATTATTCGTTTTTTATTAATATTGCTTCTATTTGAACGATTTCCCAACGATCTATACGCTTGGAAAATGCTTATCGTGAAAGCAAAAACAGCACGTTTTGAGCTTTAATCTGCGTTTTAACGCGTAAACAGCAAGCAAAGTTCATCTAAAAAAGTCTTTACGACCGCCTTTACCATTGCGTCTATTTGAACGATTTCAACGATCTAAAATGCTTGAAATGCTCATTTTAGCCAAACAGCACGTTTTGAGCTTTATCTCTGCGTTTTAAGGTAAAACAGCATAAAACGACGGTATTATTCGTTTTTTATTTTATTGCGTCTATTTGCCCGATTTCAACGATCTAAAATGCTTGAAAATGCGACGAGCAAAACAGCACGTTTTGAGCTTTAATCTGCGTTTTAACGCGCGTAAAACAGCATGCACAAAAAACGACGAATTTTTTTATTATCTTGCTTTTTATTACTACGTTTATTTGAACGATTTCAACGATCTAAAATGTTTGAAAATATTTATATTTTGTTAAAACAGCACGTTTTGAGCTTTAATCTGCGTTTCTAACGCGTAAAACAGCGTGGCTAAAAACGACGAATTGGTTATCTCGTTTTTTATTAATATTGCGTCTGGCCGGAACGATTTCAACGATGTAAAATGCTTGGAAAATGCTTATTCTAGCAAAACGTTACCGCCTTGATTAAACCGCGCCGGAACGCAAAACAGCATGAAAACGACGAATTTTTTATTATTCGTTTTTATTAATATTGCTTCTATTTGAACGATTTCCAACGTGATCTAAAATGCTTGAAATGCCGCATTTGCAAGCAAAACAGCACGTTTTGAGCTTAATCTGCGTTTTAACGCAACAGCATAAAAAACGACGAATTTTTATTTATCGTTTTACACATTGCGTCTACGGAACGAACGATTTCAACGAGTAAAAATGCTTGAAAATGCTTATCTCTAGCAATACAGCACGTTTTGCAGCTTTAATCTGCGTTTTAGCGCGCGTAAAAACAGCACAAAAACGACGAATTTTTTATTATTCGTTTTTTATTAATATTGCTTCTATTTGAACGATTTCAACGATCTGCCGCTTGAAATGTTTCATTTTCAGCAAAAAAACAGCACGTTTTGAGTTTAATCTGCGCCAAAACAGCATAAAAACGACGAATTTTTATTACTCCGTTTTTTATTAATATTGCGTCTATTTGAACGATTTCAACGATCTAAAATGCTTGAAAAGCTTATTTTGGCAAAACATAATGTTTTGAGTTTAATCAGTTTTAACGCGTGTCGGCACAAAACGACGAAATTTTTATTATTCGTTTTTATTACTACGCGCCCATTAAACGATTTCCCAACGATCTGCGCGTTTGAAAATAAAGCGACATTTTAAAGCAAAACAGCACGTTTTGCTTTTATTCTGCGTTTTAACGCGCAAAACAGCATAAAAAACGACCAGCCTTTGCACATTCGTTTTAATACGCGCCCACGGAACGATTTCAACCCACCTAAAATGCCTGAAAATGTTTATTTTAGCAAAACAGCACGTTTGAGTTTTACTTTAACGCGTAAAAACAGCATTAAAACGACGAAATTTCCGATATTCGTTTTTTATTAATATTGCGTCTTATTTGAATGATTTTTCAACGATCTAAAATGCTTGAAATGCTTATTTTAAAGCGTGTTTGAGCTTTATTCTGCGTTTTAACGGGCAAACAGCATAAAACGACGAATTTTTATTATTCGTTTTTTATTAATATTGCTTCTATTTGAACGATTTCAACACCCAAATGCTTGAAAATGCTTATTTTAGCAAAACAGCACGTTTTTGCTTCTTTAATCTGCGTTTACGCGTAAAACAGCATAAAACGACGAAATTTTATTATTCGTTTTATTATTATTGCGTCTATTTGAACAGGATTTTAACACCTAAATGCTTGAAAAATGCTTTATTTTAAAGCAAAACAGCTAATGTTTTGAGCTTTATTCTGCGTTTTAACGCGTAAAACAGCATAAAAACGACGAATTTTTATTTATCTGTTTTGCATTAATATTGCGTCTATCGAACGATTTCAAACGATCTAAAATGCTTGAAAATGCTTTATTCTAGCAAAACAGTCGTTTTACTTAACTCGCGTTTTAACGCGTAAAACAGCATAAAAACGACGAAATTTTATTATTCGTTTTTTTTTTATTGCGTCTATTTGAACGATTTCAACGATCTAAAATGCTTGAAAATGCTTATTTTAGCAAAACAGCACGTTTTGAGTTTTTAATCTGCGTTTTAACGCGTAAAACCATAAAATCGACGAATTTTTTATTTTCGTTTTTTATTAATATTGTTTCTATTTGAACGATTTCAACGATCTAAAATGCTTGAAAATGCTTATTTTAGCAAAACAGCACGTTTTGAGCTTTAACCCGCGTTTTAACGCGTAAAAAGCATAAAACGACGAAATTTTTATTATTCGTTTTTATTAATTGGCGAATCTTGAACGATTTCAACGATCTAAAATGCGAAAATGCTTATTTTAGCAAAACAGCACGTTTTGAGCTTTAATCTGCGTTTTAACGCTTAAAACAGCAAAAAAACGACGAATTTTTATTATTCGTTTTTATTAATATTCCCTTCTATTTGAACGTTTTCCCAACTTTCTAAAATGCTTAAAATGTTAAATTTTTAGAAAAACCCACCCTTTTTTAAAGGCTTTTTTTCTGCGTTTTAACGCGTAAAAAAACAAAAAAGGGAAAATTTTTTTATTATTCGTTTTTTTTTTTATTGCTTCTATTTGAACGTTTTCCCAACGATCTAAAATGCTTAAAAATGCTTTTTTTTAGCAAAACAGCACTTTTTGAGCTTTTAATCTGCGTTTTAACGCTTAAAAAAACCCCAAAAACGACTTTTTAATTATTCGTTTTTTTTTTAAATTTGCTTCTATTTGAACGATTTAAACGATCTAAAATGCTTAAAATGTTAAATTTTAGCAAAACAGCACTTTTTGAGTTTTAAATTCTGCTTTTTTAACGCGTAAAAAACATAAAACGACAAAATTTTTATTATTCGTTTTATTTTTTTTATTGCCTTTTGAACGTTTTTCAACGATTAAATCGAAAAAATCTTTTTTTTTACCCAAAACAGCCCCTTTTTTGGGGTTTTTTCTGCGTTTTAAGGGTAAAAAAACATAAAAACGACAAAATTTTTTTTATTCTTTTTTTTATTAATATTGCTTCTATTTGAACGATTTAAACGATCAAAAATTTTTTTTAAAAATGCTTTTTTTTAGCAAAACGGCACGTTTTTGGGTTTTTAATTTGCTTTTTTAACGCGTAAAAAAACATAAAACGACAAAATTTTTATTATTCTTTTTTTATTTTTATTCCCTTCTATTTGAACGATTTCAACGATCTAAAATGCTTAAAAATTTCTTATTTTGAAAACAGCACTTTTTTGGGTTTTAATCTGCTTTTTTGGTAAAACAGCAAAAAACCCACAAAATTTTTTTATTCTTTTTTATTAATATTGCTTCTATTTGAACGATTTCAACGATCAAAAAATGCTTGAAAATGCTTATTTTAGCAAAACAGCACTTTTTGAGTTTTTAAATTCTGCGAACGCGTAAAAAAACATAAAACGACAAAATTTTTTATTATTCTTTTTTTTTTTTTTTAGCTTCTATTTGAACGATTTCAACGATTAAAATGCTTGAAAATGCTTTTTTTTAGAAAAAACACCCGTTTTGAGCTTTAATCTCCCGTTTTAACGCGTAAAAAAACCCCAAAACGACAAATTTTTTTATTTTCGTTTTTATTAATATTGGTCTATTTGAACGGATTTCAACGATTAAAATGCTTGAAAATGCTTTTTTTTGAAAACAGCACGTTTTTGAGCTTTTAATCTGCTTTTTAACGCGAAAAAAGCATAAAACGACAATTTTTTTATTATTCTTTTTTTTTATTAATATTGCTTCTATTTGAACGATTTCAACGATCTAAAATGCTTGAAAATGCTTATTTTACCCAAAACAGCACGTTTTTGGGGCTTTAAATCTGCTTTTTTAACGCGAAAAACAGCAAAAAAACGACAAAATTTTTATTATTCGTTTTTATTAATTTTGGTTCTTTTTGGGCATTTCAACGTTTAAAAAATGCTTAAAAATGCTTATTTTACCCAAAACAGCACGTTTTAAAAGTTTTTTAATCGGCGTTTTAACGCGTAAAAAAAAAGGAAAACGACAAAATTTTTATTATTCTTTTTTATTAATTTGCTTCTATTTGAACGATTTCAACGATCTAAAATGCTTGAAAATGCTTATTTTAGCAAAACAGCACTTTTTGAGTTTTTAATTCTGCTTTTTAAAAGCGTAAAACAGCAAAAAAACGACGAATTTTTATTTTTTCTTTTTTTTATTAATATTGCTTCTATTTGGAACGTTTTCCCAACGATTAAATGCTTGAAAATCTTATTTAGCAAAACAGCACTTTTTTGAGTTTTTAACCCGTTTTAACGCGTAAAAAAACAAAAAAACGACAAAATTTTTTATTATTCGTTTTTATTAATATTGCCCCTATTTGAACGATTTAAACGATCTAAAATGCTTGAAAAATGCTTATTTTAGCAAAACAGCACTTTTTGAGCTTTTTTTCTGCTTTTTTAACGCGTAAAAAAACATAAAAACGAAATTATTCTTTTTTTATTAATATTGCGTCTATTTGAACGTTTTCCCAACGATCTAAAATGCTTGAAAATGCTTTTTTTTAGCAAAACAGCACGTTTTGAGCTTTAATCGCTTTTTAAACGCGTAAAAAAACAAAAACGGAAATTTTTTAATTATTCGTTTTTATTAATATTGCTTTTATTTGAAGGGTTTCAACGATCTAAAATGCTTGAAAATGCTTTTTTTTAGCAAAACAGCCTTTTTTGGGGTTTTTAATTTTTCCGTTTTAACGCGAAAAAACATTTTTAAAAACGACAAATTTTTTTTATTTTCGTTTTTATTAATTTTTTCCCTTCTTTTTGAACATTTAAACGATCTAAAATGCTTGAAAATGCTTATTTTTGGCAAAACACCCTTTTTTGAGTTTTAAGCTTTTTTAACGCGAAAAACAACAAAAAAAGGGCGGGGTACATTATTCGTTTTTATTAATATTGCGTCTATTTGAACGATTTCAACGATCTAAAATGCTTGAAAATGCTTATTTTAAAAAACGGCGTTTTGAGCTTTATTCTGCTTTTTTAACGCGAAAAAACAGCATAAAACGACGAATTTTTTTTTTTCGTTTTTATTAATATTGCTTCTATTTGAACGATTTCAACGATCTAAAATGCTTGAAAATGCTTATTTTAGAAAAAACAGCACGTTTTGAGGGTTTTTAATCTGCGTTTTAAGGGTAAAACCCCAAATAAAACGACGAATTTTTATTATTCGTTTTTATTTTTTAGCTTTTTTGAACGTTTTCCCAACGGTCTAAAATGCTTGAAAATGTTATTTTAGCAAAACACCCGTTTGAGCTTTTAATCGCGTTTTAACGCGTAAAAAAACTTTAAAAACGAGGGGTTTTATTATTCGTTTTTTTTTTTAAAATATTGCGTCTATTTGAAACGATTTCAACGATCTAAAATGCTTGAAAATGCTTATTTTAGAAAAACCAGCACTTTTTGAGTTTTTTTTTGCTTTTTTAACGCGTAAAAAAGCAAAAAAACGAAAAAATTTTTTTTTATTTTTGTTTTTGAATATTCTTCTATTTGAACGATTTCCGCCCTAAAAGGGCGAAAATGCTTTTTTTTAGCAAAACAGCACGTTTGAGTTTTTAATTCTCTTTTTTAACGCGTAAAACAGCAAAAAAACGACGAAATTTTTATTATTCGTTTTTATTAATATTGCGTTCATTTGGGTTTTTAAAGGGGATCAAAATGCTTGAAAATGCTTTTTTTTAGAAAAAACAGCACGTTTGGGGTTTTTTTTTTCTGCGTTTTAACGCGAAAAACCCCCACAAAAAAACGACAAAATTTTTTATTATTCGTTTTTATTTTTTCTTTTATTTAAACCCAAATTTCAACGATCAAAATGCTTGAAAATGTTTTTTTAAGCAAAACAGGGGTTTTACAAGGCAACGCTAAAACGCATTAAAAACGACAAATTTTTTTATTGGGGGGTTTTTAAATTTTTGGCTTCTTTTAAAGGGTTTTAAACGATCTAAAATGCTTGAAAATGCTTATTTTACCCAAAACCCCTTTTTGAGTTTTTAAACCGCTTTTTTAACGCGTAAAAAAACATAAAACGACGAAATTTTTATTATTCGTTTTTTTTTAATATTGGCCCTTTTTGGGGAACTTTTCAACGTCTAAAAGGGCGAAAATGCTTATTTTAGCAAAACAGCACG